>NC_056734.1:383562462-383862462 GCF_019279795.1 Protopterus annectens | reverse complement strand
GTACTGTAATCATCAATGGGCCAATCAGCAGATGGGAGAAAAAGCCCAGGAAAGTGGATTGTAACATCATCTCTTGAACCATAGGGGTTACTAAAGAGGTGTAAATGGCAAACTCTTCATCACAAACTATTTTTTATATAGTGGCAGCATTCTTTATGTTCTAGGTCTTAAAACAAATTTTATACATCAGAGTAAATACAGTAACTATTAAGTTTGTAATATTTTATAAACAACTTACAGCATCTCATCAACCACTTAAATTACACACATACTGTCAGCTGCATTTTATTCAATCAGCTAATATATTTTATACGAGACTAAGCAGTTCTGTCTGTGCTACTTAGAGATATTTAGAAAAATTTGAAATTTTTAACAATATACTTAAATATTGGCATGAATTAAAAAGAGGTTATATGCTTACCATAACTATCCCCTCTCTGTTGTCCATTTTCATTCATCCTCAACCTATGGATCTGGATCAGATCCTCGAATCCAACTTGGCCATTACACTAGCTTGTGGCCTCTAAAAAAACTCGCAAGCTCCTTTTCCACCCATAATGTGCCATCCCAGATAAATCACAGTTCTTGTTTACAGCTTAACAGGAAGACCTTAAAGGAATAACTATTAATGCAGTAAAATATAAATTATATAGTTAATCGTAGATAAAAGAATCTCATTTCTCCGTAAATCAATTCTGAAAATATGGAGGGAGATGCCATATTTGTAGCTCAACACAATGGACAGCAGTGTGTTGAAGAGTCTTGCTCCTTCAGAAGTCAGAAATTAGAAAAGGAAGGGGGTTGGTGGGTGGGGAGTTGAGGATGAATGAAAATGTACAACACAGATGGAAAGTTATAGTAAGTACTTAACTTCTTTATCAGATATTGTCAATTTTCATTCATCCTCAACCTATGGGTCAGAATCCCTAGCTGTCTGACCTTTGGGTGAACTCCAAGGATGGATATATCTGGGTATGACTGAGCCAAAGGCTGTAATAATCCTGGACCTCAGATCTAATTGAAATGAATCATAAAGGTGAGGATTTGGCCAAGATATAGCCATACATATATCATCCATAGAGATTCTGGAGTGGAAACATAGTGAAAAAATTCAAAGATCTGACTGAATACCCCTTTCATGGTTTTGGTAAGGAAAGGAAGTCCTTTGTTAAAGATAAATGAAATGCAGCCTGTCAAACTATCTGGCTGGAAACACGTTTATGATGTAATTTGGTAACTTTAATACTCAAAGAAAAGGACTGGTTGAAAAAACTTCCTAACTTGTTATATATAGTGTAATTAGGAATATAAATGTCTATGAGCAACTATTAAAGTCAACATGTAATTCTCCCTTATTTATAAAGTGCATGCACAATCTTAGAAAGGAGAGAAGAGTTTGTACTCAACTTGACTCTACCCCCCCCCCTTTTTTGTTTATATTTATTATCTAGGTGCAGGTTTACAGGGGAAAAATTTTCAAGGTGTACAGTATCAAATTTAATTTGCATGGTGCAATGGGATCTGTATAGTAGGACGGTCAGCAAATGATGCCTACTAAAATTAAATTTTTACAGTACTGTGAAAATTTGGGAAGAATCCTGTAATCCTACATAAATGTAGAGCTAGCTATGAGTTGCATTTTGAAAAACTGGCTCTGCGCTGACAGAATCTTCCTCGCTGCTTTCCCCACATCTTACATATGAAGATCCATGTACTTCTATAAGAGAGGAGGACCAGATCAGCAGGCTGTAAATACCGTGTCCTAGGCAACTTTATCAAGGCCGAAGGTCCAGCCATAGATGGATCCGGCTTGGATTACGTCAGATCCAACAAAGTGGCTTCATACAATTTTGTCTTTCTCAGATCCAAAGAGGTAGTCAGATTATATAACTTTGTCCTTTTTATATTCGAGGTTGAAATCAGACTTTTGAGACCACCATATGAAAAATCAAAAGCCAAGGAAGAGGATGGCTTAGGAGATGAGGTCTTAGAAGATTTAGCTTTTAGAATTATAGGTTCATAGGTTCGTACTAGGCTATCTGCCCTAGGGCATTTATAAGCCTAGCCAGAGTGTATGTGGCTTACACCACCCCTT
Source organism: Protopterus annectens (assembly GCF_019279795.1). Taxonomy (NCBI): domain Eukaryota; kingdom Metazoa; phylum Chordata; order Ceratodontiformes; family Protopteridae; genus Protopterus; species Protopterus annectens. The sequence continues at coordinate 383,860,367 of NC_056734.1, read as the reverse complement.
AGGATGAGAATACTATGCCCTTTTAGGGTTTAGTTTACTATGCCTCTGTCTAGTAGTGACACAGAGATGACCCCCGGGGTAAACCTACGATCTCTCATCCACTCGTCGAGATTTCTCTTGAATAGAGTTAGTGAGGGGCTCTGCCTAACATGGACTGGGATTCTGTTCCAGAGTGTAGGGAGCCTCTGGGTTATGAATCTGTCCCTCCAGCACGTTCTATTTATTTCTGTGTTGAGGTTTAAGTCACTTGTTCTCGTGGCTCTGATGGATTTGGATTTTCTAAGGTGGAGCATGTCCATTAATTCAGGATTGGACATGGCCTTGTACGTCAGGCACAGATCACCTCTGAGTAGGCGGTATGCGACTGAATAGAGCTGGAGTTTTTTCAGTCGGGCAGCATACGACATATGTTTAAGACCATTTATCCTCTTGGTGAGGAACTTTGGGGTCTTTCCAACTGCTGCAGGTGTCGGGTGAGTTACATCCCAAATGGGGCATTGTACTCAATCATTGGCCTGATAAGAGAAGAGTACAGGGGCACAATGACCTCTCTTGATCTAGATGTGAAACCCTTCATGATAAGGTGGGCAATATAGAAGCTCTTCCTAACCACTTTGGCAATGTGAGTGTCAAATGAGAGGTTACTGTCAACCTGGGTCCCTAGGTCCCTGATTACCTCTTCCATACTTAATGGATTACCGCCTATGTGGTAATTTGTCGGTACCTTGTTTTTCCCAAAGGGTATGACTATACAATTTTTGGCATTCAGCTTAAGGCCATGGCTCTGGCACCAATTATCCGTTTCTATGAGGCCTCTCTGAAGGATGTTTGTGTCCGCTGGAGTATCAATTATGGCACCCAGTTAACATTCAAAAATTTGATGAACTAGTACCGTCATAAAAGGGGTCGACAAAAATACAAGAATTGAATGAGTTGGATGCTGAGAAGAATTTATCTGATTCTGGTCTACCCCATAAAGCAGGCTTCATTATTCATTTCTGAGGAGTTTCCTAGTGAAGACTCACAGGAAAGACAAAGACATGAGAAGAAAGAATAGTTTTGTAAAATCTTACCATAACCGTAGATGTCCCTCTCTTCTATGTTGCAGCATTCTTTACATATGGGGTAGACCCCCACCCAATCACCGTCTGGCCAGCATACAACAGCTTTTAGCTACTGCAGGTGTGTGTGATGTTGCATGTATGTGCTGGCAATGTCAGCCATAAAAGGGTGTCAGCATGTACAATCCTCAGAACTGAAATGCCCCAGAAGGAACAGCAGAACAAAGGACAAAAAAATGTGCCATCCAAGAAAAAGGCAAGAAGCAGGGGGGGGGGGGTAGAATACTGCAACAGAGAAATGAAGAATATTTGTTGTTACAGTATGATTTTACACAACTATTCTATGTCCTTCTATTCAATGTTGCAGTATTATTTACACATGGGAAGAGTACCAAAACTTAGTAAGAACCCTGGGAGGAGGAAGGAGCAGAGGAGCTTTCTACAAAGCCATGGAGAATGGCTCGAGCAAACCCTGTCCTAGACCTAGAAATGCTATCCAACTTGTAATGTTTGGTGAAAGTATGCACAGAAGACCAAGTAGCAGCCACTGAAATGGTGTTAATATCCAAACTTTTAAAGAATGCACCTGAGGCAGCTACAGACCTAGTGAAGTGAGCCTTAGTATGAGCAGGAAGAATCTTACCATGAAAATCATAACAAAACAAAACAAAATTTCCTTACAAATCCAAGAAGAAATTGTCTGTTTAGAGACAAAAAACCCCAGAGCCCTGGGATGAAAACAAACAAATAGCTGATCGGACTTTCTGATGGCCTTAGTCTCATCCAAATAAAATCTCAGTTCTCTATGCACATTCAAGGTGTGTAAAATTCACTCATTGGAGGACTGAGGAGAAGGAAAGAAAGTGGGCAACTGACCAGACTAAGAGACAACTCATTCACCAGTTTTGGAATAAAAGGATTTGTACTCAAAGAAACCCTATCCTTGTGAAAAAAACAAAAAAGTTGGAGAAGCCATCAAAGCTTGAATCTCAGAAACCCTCCTAGTAGAAGTTAAAGCTAGCAAAAGAACTGTTTTCCAAGTACAAAACGTTAAGGAAGCTGAAATTGCAGGTTCAAAAAGAGCTACAGTAAACTTATCTAAGACAATTCAAATCCCAAGGAGGTGGAACTGGTTTTCCTGGAAGGCTTAATATGAAGGACGCCTTTAAGAAAAAGGTTTACTTCCAATCTGGAAGCCAAAGCTGGAGATGATGGCAGGCAGGCAGAAATGGCTGACAAGTAAACTTTCACTGAAGAATAAGCCAAACCACTCTTAAGTAACTCACACAAGTAAGAAAGAACCACTGGAACATCTACTGAAAATGGGTCAAGATTTTGTGAAAGAGACAAAGTGAAAATCTCTTCCACTTCGATAAATAAGATTTTCTAGTATTGGGTTTCCTGGCCTCCTGCAGAAGTCTAAGCATGTTCTCTGAGAAGTAGTGTCTGAAAGGAATCAAAAGTTGATCACCCACAAGGTCAGTTGTAAGATTGACAAATGTGGATGAAGTAGAGATCCTTTGTCCTGTGTGAGAAGGCCTACTCTGTGAGGTAACTTGTGATGATTACCCTTGGCTAAATGCAGAAGAGGAGAGAAAGTACAGTTGTGTACACTTACCATAAAAGTAGATGTTTGAGTGTATTCACTGTTGCAGTCATCACACTTGGGTTATCTGCTTGCAGGTAGCCCTCAGTCAGCCCGAATACCACATGTCAGAGCGTGCTGAACAGCTAGCATCTCTTTTTGGTTGATGTGCAGATAAATTTGATTCGGGCTCCAGTGGCCCTGAATGCACCTGCCGTCCAGATGTGTCCCCCAGGCATAGTCTGATGCAACTGTGGTTAGGGTCTGGGCAGTGTGGGTTTGTGTAAAGGGAAGTCCTTTGTTGTGTTTGCATGCTGCTACCCACCAAAGAAACTCTGTCCTGAGACAAGGTATGATAGGTATAGTTTCCAAGTCCTGAGAATGCTGGCACCAAAGACTTTTTAAGTACCATTGAAGTTTCCTCACATGCAGTCTGGCATATGGAATTAGTAGAATGCAGGAGGCCATGAACCCTAGAGCCTGCAGGATTTTCCTTGCGGATAACTGGGTTCTCGTGGCCAATTGAGTGAAGTAGCCTGTCAGATAAGCTTGTTATTCTGGAGTAAGGAATGCCATCTGGGACGCTGTGTCCAAGCTTGCTCCCAGGAATACAATCTTTTGACTGGGGACTAGTTTTGATTTCTTTCACTGATAGTGTATCCCAGGGAGGTTAGAAGGTCCTTTACAAATGTCAGGTGCTGCAACAGCTTTTCCTGACTGCCTGAATCAGTCAATCGTCCAAGTAAGGGTATATCTGAATCTCCCTCTGTCTGCAATAGGCAATGGCTGGAGGCAGGCATTTTGTGAAGACTCTGGGAGCAGTGGATAAGCCAAAGGGAAGTGCAGAGAACTGATAATGCATAGATCCTGCCATGAAACGTAGATATTTCCTGCATGAGTCCCTGACAGGGATGTACAGATAGGCTTCCTTTAGGTCTAGGGTGGCTAACCAGGCATCTTTGGACAGCATAGGGAGAAGCTGCTATAGGGTGAGCATTTTGAATTTTGGTACCACCAGGAAGGTGTTTAGAATGGATAGATCTATAATTGGGCATCAGATGCCCTCTTTTCTGGAAACCAGGAAAAGTCTGGAATAAAAACCCTGGTCTATCTGTTCTGCAGGAACAGGCTGAAGTGCCCTTATAGAGAGCAGGGATTGGACTTGGTTTTGTGCCTCTGCCCACTGGTTTGGAGGAAGGTCTGGGAACCCCTTTGGGGTTGGGCAGTGTGTAGAAATAAAATTTGTACCCCTGGGATACTATGTTGAGGACCCATCAGTCATTGGTGATGAAGGTTCAGATTTTTGCATGGTGGGCAAGTTTTCCTCCTAGGGGCACGAGCAATGGGGCAGAGGTGAGGAGTCACTGTGAATTCTTTCCGTAAGGGGGTGGCTTAGCACTCCCTGTTTTAGAAGTGGAGGTACTCCATTGCTTAGATCTTTGCATACCCTCAGACTGTAATCAGGGGGAGTCTGTTTCCCCTGGGTCTGGTTTGAGCTGGCCTTGAGGGGGCTGGAAAGGACCAATGTTTCGAGGAGCAATGCCTACTGAATCGTGGAGGTTGCACTTGCAAAAAATCTTTGAGTGTCTGCATAGACTTAGCCTTTTCTTCCATCTTTTTTAAAACCTCTTCTGCTTTGGTGCCAGATAGATTGTCCTTGTTCAAAGGAGCGTCCAGTAATTTTGATTTGACATGGTCTGGCAAAGTCTGCTCCTTAAGTCAGGCATGCCTATGTACAGAACCTGTGACTGTTGCCCTGCAAGATGCTTCTAGGGTGTCAAACCCACATTGCAGGGTAAGCTTGCTGACTTGGCTTGCAGAATGCATAATCTCCTGTAATTCTTTATTTTCTGCACAGTCAGGAAAGGTAGAAATTTTTGCTTAATAAGTTCCATAGTATATTGCCAGTATTTCAGCATGTAGAAATGGCAATTCAATGCTCTAATGGTGAGAGTTGCAGAGGTGTATACTTTTTTACCCCATCAGTCTAAAGCTCGGGAATCCCTGTCCGAAGGGGTGGGATTCTTAGCTGTAGTTGCTTTAATTCCTTTAGGCCCTTGGGAGATGACCTCTGGGTCAGCAATAGGATTTTTGAAAATAAATTTCTGAGTCAGGGACTTTATAGTACCGGTCTGGTTTCCTAGAAGCAGAGGTTAAAGTATCAGGAGTTAGACTGGATTCCATAAAGACATCATCCACAACATCAAGAACAGAAGGGATAGCTAAAGGTCTGTGCTGTGGTAAATCTAAAAAATTCCCTGAGTCTCTTTTTGGACTGAGGATAATCCTGGCGTTCACAGTGGAAATGCTCTCTCAAAGTATGTAGGGTTTTACAAAAAGAAAAATCCTCTGGAGGGGAGGCAGAAGGAATGGATTCCTCTACATCTGAATCCTCATAGGCAGATAAAGGCATGTCTTCATATTCAGAAACCTCAGAGTCGTCGGACTCTTGGTCAGTTGGGGACAGGTCTCTTCTTCTCTTAGCAGGGAAAGGCTGGCTTCTCCTAATCAGCATGATCAGGTCTTCTGCCATTTTAAGCATTTGGGATTGTGGCAAGGAAGCAGGCGCTTGAGTTTGTGTGATTGTTTTTTTAGGTGTAGGTTGTACTCTTGGCCTTAGAAACTCAGTAGTTTTTGAAAGAACTGAAGATGCGAAAGAAGTCGTCGGTTTGTGTCTAATATCGGTAATGCGAAGAACTTCCTCAGAAGCCAGTGCCTGCACAGCAGCTCTGGACCCATCCAAGGTAGAGACATCTGCAGGTTCCATAGTCAAAGAAGAGTCTCGCAGCATACCAGACTCCGAACGGGTCTCAGTAGCGGCCTGCGAATCCATCGAAGTGGGCATCAGGGGCTGCAAATGCATCTGAGTACCAGTGAACTGGTGACTAGCTTAATGGAAGTGTCATTGGCAGTTCTAGACCTGTGCAGTCTATCTCTGTCTTTATCCTTACATTTTTTTCGGAAGATTGGTAGACGGATGGCTTACAGAAGCCATTTCGGAATATGGAGATTGAAAATGAAAGTATTTATTTATAATAAGGGCCCAATGACGAATAGTCTAAGCACAAAACCGACAGCGAGCTATGTCGTGGTCTGGGCCTAAACAGGTGATGCAGTAAGAATGGAAATCTCGGTGTGGTATTTGCTTTCCACAGGCGAGACAATTGTTAACTTTTTCTGACATCGGTTAGAGCAAGAAAAAAGGATCCCCAATGGGGTACTTAGCTTTAGAAGACTTCAGGATGATTCAATTCAGAAAGGAAAACTCAGGTAGCAGCTGACCGGCACTCGTGCAAACTGCTTCGGGCTCCTCAGCAAGCAAGACTGATGTAATAGCGTCGGATGCCTGCTTTTATACCCCTGACGACCTGACGTCAGTCCTGAAGTGACAGGAACTGATGCAGAAATACTAAGTCTCTGGTATTCGGGCCGACTGAGTGCTAACTGCAGGCAGATAACTTAAGTGTGATGACTGCAACAGTGAAACACGAAGAACACCCAGTGTTGTCTTGGTCAAAAGGGAGTCACCAGCAAGATTTTTGGTTTATCCTGCTGAATTTTGAGCAGGGCATTTTGAATGAGCGGAAAGTGTGTGTGTGTAGGTGGGGAGGTTGCATAGAGAAACACCCCCTTCCATGAGGAAAAATAGGGCATCCACCTTCTAAGCCATATGATGCGGGACTCTGGTACAAAATAGAGAAAGTTGTCTGTTCAGAATGGACACAAAAAGATTGAAAAAAAAGGAGTACCCCACCAATGGACCAAGTTCAGAAACACATCCTTATGAAGCATCTATTCATGGGATTGAGTCATGGACTTGCATAGTGTTTCTGCCACAATGTTCGGGGAGGATGGGATATAAACCGCTTAAACAGCCGCATTGTACTGAACTGCCAAATCCCATGCCATGAGCGCTAAACTGCAAAGAAAGTAAGACTTTGGAGCGCTAAACTGCAAAGAAAGTAAGACTTTGCCCCCCCCCCCCCTGCTTCTTGACATAATGTTGTCTGTAAGCAGTTTCAGAAGTCCTGGATGGAAGACAAGATGAAAAGTCTGCAGAGCTAGAACAACAGCCCTCATTTCCTTGACGCTGATATACTATTTTCTTTGTGACAGAGGCCACAGGCCCTGCACCTTCTCTGATGCAAAGGTTGACCCCCAAACCTATGGCTGAGGCATCTGTGAACAACACTCGAGTTGGCTGGGGCAGATGAAGAGAAGTCCTGGATTCAGAGTAAATCGCTTAATCCACCAAAGTAGCTCAGCTTTTAGGCATGGGAGAACAGGGTTCACAAACTACAGAGAGTGAGCATATTACATCCAAACTGACTTTAGGTACTACTGAAATTTCCTTGTGCAGAGTTTTGCAAGAAGCAGCTGTGTACTGTGGATGCCATGAACCCTACAAGTCTCAGGACTCCCTGACTGAAGAGGAGGAAAGAGGCAGAAGGCTTTCAAAGAAGGAAGTGAAGGACAGCATTTTGTCTAGTGGAAGAAAAGACATCACAAGGATCTGTTCTGAACCTGCACCTTAGAAAGATGTGATCTCATGATGGGAAAAGAAAAGATTTTTTGAAAGTTATGGTAAACCTCAGACTTTGCAGGACAGAAATGGCAGACTGTAGATTTTGAATCAACTGTTCTGAGGAGCCAGAAAGAGGAGATCATCCAGGTATGGATATACTTGAATACACTTGACCCCGAGGAAAGCAATCACAGAGGCCAAGCACTTTGTGAATACCCTTGGGGCAGCTGAAAGTCCAAAGACAAGGCAGAGAACTGAAAGTGCAAAGAAGCCACAGAGAAATGCAAACATTTCCTGTAAAGAGGATGGATATGTATGTGAAGGTTGGCATCTTTGATGTCTACAGAAGCTATGAAGACTGAGGGGGAAACAAAGTCTATAAAGACAGCATGCAGAAAGTTGGTACTTTTAGGACAGTGTATAACTGGGATAAATCCAGAATTGGTCTCCAAGTGGAGCTTTTCTCCTCGGGCCTCTACTGAAAATGGACATATATCCAGCTAGACTAGCCCGGTTAACAAATGTAAAATAAATAAATAAATAAAAATTCTTGATTAAAAAACCCTGCCTCTCTGGTCCATTGGCACCTGTTGAATTGTGCCTTGAAAAAGTAAGTTTTTAGAACCTGTGAAAACAAAAACAACTGGTTTGTAGGGGACTGTGGAACACCCATGAAAGGGGAAGATTTCTCCAAGTATATCCTTGTTGGATAACAGAAAGAACCCAAGAATCCTGAGTGATCCTTGCTCAAGCTGGAAAAGACAGTGATTGACAAAGAGAGAGAGGAGTAAAACTTGGAAGAGGTTGGTAGTCTCAGAGTACTTAGCCTGGCTGAAAAGGGCTGCTGGGAAGAAGGACCAGAACCAGTAGTCAGACTGTGGAGGTTTTCTAGCAGTCTTTTTAGGTCTGGAAGAAGAAGCAAAGGAGGAAGACAGGCATGTCTGTCTCCTAACAAATGAAGTCTTAGTAGGAAAATTCCTGTGGAATTTTGGAACAGGAGAAACAAAAAGATGCTTCAAAATCTTGGAAGTTCCATTCCCTTCCCTTGTAATGACTTTAAATCTGCAGCTGCAGAACCAAAAAGTGCAGAATTATCTAGAGGTGCATCCATTAATTTTGATGTAATGTCATCTGGCAAAGGTTGAAGCCTCAAACAAAAGTGCCTTTTAAGTACAGAGCCAGATGCAAGCTGCTCTAGAAGATGCTTCAACCACATCATAATAACATTTAACAGTGTATCTAGCCACTTGAGAAGAAGATGCTAATAACAATATAACTTGATTTTTTAGATCAGAGTCTGTAAGTTGTGAAAGAGCTTGAGGCACCTGTGAAATTACAGCCAGTGAATACCGGGATAATTCATAGCTCTGATAGCCAAAGTGGATGAAGTATAAACTTTCTTACTAAGTCTTTCCAAAATTTTACTATCCTAATCACAAGGAAGAAGCTTTGAAGGAGACAACCTACAAAACCTGCCTGAAGCAATGGAAACTACCACTGGATCAGCTGAAGGCCACTTATACAAGAATTTGTAGTCATCAGGCACCTTGTAGAATGTAAACTACCACTGGATCAGCTGAAGGCCACTTATACAAGAATTTGTAGTCATCAGGCACCTTGTAGAACCTGTCTGGCCTAATAGGAGCAGGAGCTTGAAAATCAGATGTCTTAGAAAAGGATGAAAAAGCACCCAAGAAAAATGGCAAAACAGTAGACACAGCTTTAGGGAAAGGTATATCCATTTGTAAAATGTCATAAAACCTTTTTTGCTCTTCATAGGATCATAAGAAGTTACTAGGCTATTGGCCCTGTGGCCCTTAAAAGCCTAGCCAAGAATTTAGCCGATGTTCCAACAAGTCAGTACCCTATGCCACTGTCCAGCAGGGACACAGGTGGAATCCCAGGGGGGTCTATTTTCTGTTCTACATCCAATTATCCAGGTTGCGCTTACAACGGGTTAATGAAGTACTCTGCTTGACGTGGAGAGGGAGTCTATTCCACAAAAGGGGGGGGGGTCTCTGGGACATAAATCTATCCAGCCAACAAGTCCTATTGATGTCACAGACCAGGTTGAGGTCGCATATGCAGGTTACTTGAGTGAAGCTTGACTTGCGGATATGCAGCAGTCCCATCAAGGTGGGGCCTAAGATTGCTTTGTATGCCAGACAGAGGTCACCTCTGAGGAGTCTGTAGGAGACTGAGTAGAGGGACAGGACCTTTAGCATATGTGTAGGATAGATGTTTGAGGTCCTGAATTCTCCTTGGTGAGTAACCTCTGTGGTCTGTCCAACTGCTGCATGTGCTTTGTGAGGTACATGCCGTAAGGGGCATTGTACTCAATAATGGGTCTTATAAGGGAAGAATACAGGGATGTTATGACCACCTTGTCCCTGGATGAGATACCCTTACTAATAAGGTGGGCCATGGCAAAAGCTTTCTGTACAGTGGAGGCAATATGGTGGTCAAAAGTCAGTTTGTTGTCAACCTGTGTGCCCAAATCCCTCACAACTGACTGCATGCTTAGTACCTTATTAATGTGATAATTTGTGGGGACGTCACTCTCTCCAAAGGGGATGATGATGCATTTTTTGGCATTCAGTTTGAGGTCATGTTTCTGGCACCATCTGTGAGCAGTCCCATTTAAAAAAAGTCTCTCATTTTGTTAATGGTTTCCACAAAAGAAATTTCTTCAACCGGGGACTTTTTCCCATTGGACTCCTCCCTCAGGAGAAGCATAATCTAAAGGGGAAGCAATTTGTGAGGAGTATGCCAAGGAATCATCAGATAATACCTGTTGCCTAACCGTTTTAGCAGGAGAGGATGAGAAAGAAGGAACATAAACAGCAGTGGAAGGCTTCAGAGCCATCAAAGCCTTGATCAGCCCCTAAGAAAATGTATCCAAGTCAGACTGTGGAGAGGAAAAGGCCTGAGAATGATTGGTTTTCTGTTTTTTTTTTCTTAATATGCACTTTTGCGTGATGAGTATTAGCAGAACCAAATGCAGGCCTGACCTCCGCGCCTGACTCTGGAATCTGTTCTCTAGCTAGACTAAGTGTAATGTCCCTGGGACCTTCAAGCACAATACGCCATGGTTCCCCTAGTCTGTCCGAAATGGACTTCTGCCATGTCTCTGAGGATATGCCAAGGTTAGATTCTCTAAAGGCTTCTGATGAGGTACCCACCGAGGAACTGGACCCGATCTGCAAATGTAACTCCGAGTCTTCACTAACCTCAAGGAATACATCCGTGGAAAGAAGCACAGCTGAAGAGGATTCAGGCCTAGGTTTACTGAATTTCTTCTTCAAATTTGGCTCAGCCAAAGGACCCACAGAACCCTCCTTAACTTCTTTAGCAAGTTGTTTACGTTCTTCATTCTCCAAAAATATTCAAAGCTGAAAGTCAGCTTAGCAAAGCTTTTGGGACAAAGGCCTGACAAATGGAACAAGAACAATGGTTGTGATTGGGGCCTAGACAGAAAATTCAAAGACTGTGGCTGTCCGTATATGGAATTTGCCTTCCACACCTACATTTGCCTTTCCTAGATGACATGAACCATGCAAAGAAGGCAGCAGCAAAGAAATAAATTCCCAACGGGGGCACTTATCTGAAAGCCAGCAGCAACCAATGAAATCAGGCAGCAGACCAACGTATGAGTCAAGCTTTCCAAATGGAGGCAGAAAAAAGTCTAAGGATTGTACATGAGGACATCCTTTTATGGCAGACGTTGCCAGCACATAAGTGCAATGCCCCACGTACCTACAGTAGCTAAAAGCTGTTATATGCCAGCCTGATGTCGGGTTGATTGGGCGGAGGTCTATCCCATATGTAAAGAATACTGAAACATTGAACAGGACATCTGACAACTAGGAGAAACCAGACTGTCCATTTTAGATTAGAAATATTCGGGGGACCCATGTCTGAAGGTATGGATCTGGTGCAGAGTCTGGGATGGATCTAAAATCCAAGGTGGTTATCGAAGCTAAGGTCATAGTAAAGGAAAAACATAGTTGTAACAATAGGCAAGATGTAATAAGAATGAGTTTGTTCATCGACTAAAATGGGAAAACAGCTTGAAGAGGACAGTAGGATTCAAAGAGGATTACCATATTGTTTCACTTGACTAATTGCTAAATGACATTGGAAATCAGGGGGGACATATAAAAACATACATAAGACCGAGGGATTTAAAGATGGAGCTGAATTTGTTGGTAAAGTAGGTTGGTATCTTCTGGATCAGTATATGTGGTTGCCTTCACAATGAGCTGCTAATTAGTTTAGATTTGAAGAGGAGTTTCTCAGCTATTCATCTGGTGGAGGCATCAGTGTGAAATGGTTACTGATCTTGTCATAAAGTCATAGCTGAGTTACTGTTTTCAACTGATCAATCATTTCTGTTACACAACTGTAGAGATACAACCTGTGAGTTAGTGAAAGGGAACCTACTAAGTTAATTTGTAATGACAGGAATGTGTGATGCCACTAGAAGACAGATTTACGTAGTCATCCATTGTCACACACCCGGGATAAGTTTGCCTCCCTCTAATCTGTTGATGTACCGACCTACTGATTTGTAGTGGTTTTAGGTAGTGGAAGGATAAGGAGACTACCTTGTAAAAATTATAATCATATCAACCACAGAAGAAACTGTGTGCATACCTGGGTTACTCTAATACATCAGAGTCAAAAGTAACTGTCATTCAGACCATATACAAATCCAAAACTGAATGAAATTGTGTTTCTCCCAGCTCATGTACACAGAAAAACACAGCAGCACAAAACCACATATACAATAACTGAAACAACGACAAACGAAGGCACAGAAGGCATAAAGCTTCAACAACTGTGCGCAATCTACAGCAATCCACATTGCCATCATCTCCCTCTCCATCACCAGCATATGCTCAAGTCCAATCCGGTCCCCTCCAACACTATATAACAGAACTTTCTAATGCAGCTTGCAGGACAGTTGGACTGAAAAACTATTAATGGTAGAACCTTAGGAGGGGTCAACAGCAGACTGATATCTAAACACCTTCAAACTGGACCTCCCTGGAGTCCTGTAGATGCGTCAGAAAATTCAGCAATCCGAAATGAACCACAACAAAAAAATTAACACACCACTAAATTGTCCTCCTTCCCAGACTCTGCACCAGAAGGACAGCCAGTGGAACTCTGCTCTATTAGTTGTAGTCTTTTTTTTTTTTTTTTTAAACCACTCTTATTCCGCAACTTTGCTGTTTACCACTGCCCATTTGCATCCTAGTCCTGTGAACCATTGATATTTTCCCATTCTTATTCCAAAGGAATCAAGTGAGAGAAAAGGGGGAGAGAGAGTTCTTAAAACATGATTTACTGTGAAACTGAAGTTTATCGGATTCAAAAATTTAGATCCAAGAAAGACAACTAGGAAACGGAGCAAATCACAACATGATCTAAAGCTGTCAAACTGGAGGAAAATCCATGGATCTAAAGAAAGCGCCAGTACTGCCAATCACGGGAAAGTATTTCTGAAGCATAAGTATTACTATTATAGCATTAGGGTAGTTTATGTGGCCCAATGTCAATCTTGTCCAGGATTTTATATAAATAAAATGGAAAGATCTTTAAAGATGAGAATACATCAACATTTGTATGACATTGGGAGGAAAACATGCTTTCAAAATTGTATTTTCTACCAAATGTTTTATTGCACTGAAAATATTTAGTTCATAAGCAGATGCATCTTTTTGTTGAATTCTTATCTTTGCTTGTAATTTTTGTAATTCTATGTAAATGCTTTGTATATTTTCTTGTACTTATGTAATTTTTATGTAGTTATTTAATTTCTGAATGCCTGTGTTTTTGGAGACTTTCTCCCCGGGCCCCTACTGAAAATGGGCAAAACACCCAGTTGGACATTCCCATAACAAGAATAAAATAAAACAGAATAGAATAAAAAATGTGAATAATGCCTTGTTCAAGCACATTAAAGACAACACTACACATTCTTTTAAGTTTTATGTGCTGGACGGCATTGAGGACGTAGCTCAGGGGATTCCTTGGAAAGACATTTTAGAATGGAAGGAGCTTGGATGGCAACTTAAATTAGACTCCATGAATGGCTATGGTTTAAATGACATGGTGTCTATAGGATGTGTGTTACATCTAAAATCTTTCTTATTTTTGTAATTATATTCAAGTGAAAATGAATTCTGGTGCAAATGTATTGTACTTAATGGTGGGTTTCTCATGCCTATTGGCAAATATTTTCTTATGGTTTTTTTTATACAATTGTTTTAGTGGTTCATGTATTTAATGGGTAGTGTGCGAGTCTTATGGTCGCAATTTTAATTAAAATATTAATCATTCATCCAATGAAATTTTAGGAGGGAGTGTTTGTAAGGGTATTTATTTTGCTTTTTAAATGTGGTTATAGAACATTCTGAAGTCGTCCCTGTGATGGACAAAAGCATTTAATGTTTTATTTTGTGGATTTAGATTTTACTTATTAAAGATTCTTGCTGCACAGTACAAATGCTTCAGGTTTGTTTTTTAAAGTGTTCCACCTTGTTTGTTAATGTACCATACTATGAACATATTGTCGGTCAGAATGGAAATCACACCTTTGAGTAAGAAGTCCTGAAGTGCCTACAATGCTAGGACAACTGTCCTCATCTCCAAGACACTGAAGTAAAGTTTGGCTGTTTGCAGGTGACTAAGTCCCTTGAACAGTCATCCCGTCGAAATGCCCCCCCCCCCACTCCACCCTAGAAGTGAAGCATCAGTGGTTACCATGGCCTGGGGAACAAAGTGGTCAGAAAGGTCTTTCTTCTACAATTGATGGAAAAGTTATTCACCATCCTGTACAGTTTCTGCATACTTAAGTGAGACAGATTCAGGTGTGTACAGGGTGAAAGCTGCGGTGGTGGTACTGCGGTAGCATTGTCGCCTCACAATAGGACGCTGTCCGGTTCGATTCTCAGCTAGAGCATCTTCTGCGTGGAGACATGCTTGAATGGGCGCACTTTTGTTGAAGGTTGTGCATCAGGGCTGGCAACTCGGCACGTAAAAATCTATCTGCCAATCCTTAGCAGACCGGGGTTCCACTGTGGTGACCCCTAGCCGGGAAAAGCTGAAAGGCGACACAACAACAGAGGGTGAAAGCTCTGTAACCACTGGATGGATAGTGTCCACTGCAGCCCTCTCATGTGGCATCTTGCTAATGGTACTAATGTAATGGCAGAAGCCACAAGACCTAACAAATGGAGAATCAGTCTTCCCTTTGGTTGAGCATACTGAAATACTTAAAAATCTGCCAGTCTAACACCCAGACTATTGGGATTGGAAGTTTGTCAACTTGTCAAAATGTAGCTATTTAACATAAAATTGTTTGTGTTGTGTGGGTGGCAACTTGCTCTTCATATGACCAATTACTCCTAATTGGTCTGCAAGGCTGAGTAGAAAGGCTTGGTGCTGTAATATAAAATCTCTGGAGGTAGCAGTTAGGAGACAATTGTCTAGATGTGGGAAAATTATAATCCCCTATAGTTATAGATGAGCTACCACCATTGCCATAATCCTAGTGAATACCCAGGGACTGTGGTGAAACAAAATGGCAGTGCTCTGAACTGGTAATAATTGGCTCCCAAACCGAAATGGAGGAATCTCCTGGATTACCTGTGAATCTTGCTGTGGTAGTAGGCGTTCTGAAGATCTAAAGAGCACATGTATTCATCCTTCCTCGAGAGAGGAACTATGGGCTTTACCATAACCATCCAGAAATTCTTCTGCTTGACAAATTGATTGTGGTGGCTGAGATCCAATATTGGCCCGAGGTTCCCTGTCTTCAATGGAATTAAAAAGAATCTGGAAGAGACTTTGGATTCTAACTGGTCTTAGGGGACCAGTTGGATGACTCTCTTGTTTAGCAACTTTGACACTTCTATTGTTGCAGATTGTAACTGACAGGGTGGACTATCAGGAAATCTTTAATCTTTTTTTTGGGGGGGGGGGGTATGATGCAGCCTCTGGTGATTATCTTGAACACCCATGAATCACAAGTTATAGTTGGTCAGTCTTGAGGGTGTAAGGTTAAGCATCCCCAGCTGCCTCCAGAGTAGAGCAGCCAGGAACTCTTCAGGGATGCTGGTAGGGTTTCTCGGTGAAAGGACCATGGAAATTCTGGTTCTGTGGTCTGCTTCTTTGGCAATGTCGACTTGAAATATCTCCTACTCTGCCTCAGAGAGGTTAATCTCTAGTACTGGGGTGAAAACCCTGTGATTTTCTGAACCACATTTTATTACCTTTTCTTTGATTATCGAAATAAAATCTTGGTGAAGTGGAGAAACAGGGTCTTAACATCCTGTTCACTACTTGTAAGCAGCTCTTTTATCTTGGGCCCAAACAGTGTGGAACCATCACAAGAGGTGTTAATTGAGGATGCCTTGAAGCTGCTCTTCATATACCATCAGTTGCAAGAGTCAGTAGACATATAGGTATCCACTGTTATGATGCTCAATGGCAAGTTAGCTGAAAGAGACTTGGAGACCTTTCTTGATCAAGTCCCTTTGGAAATGAGCAAGGTAATTCAGTGCCTGAAGTGCAAAGATCAATGAAGCCTAAGTCAGTTTCCTTAGTCTATCTATGCCCTGGTCTGTCTGTTA
The DNA here is from genome assembly GCF_019279795.1 of Protopterus annectens. NCBI lineage: Eukaryota > Metazoa > Chordata > Ceratodontiformes > Protopteridae > Protopterus > Protopterus annectens. Next base: position 383,844,554 of record NC_056734.1, on the reverse strand, counting down.
GGAGGATAGACAGATGCACTTCCCACAGATAATTCTTTGTGACTAGTGCTACCACCTTGTCATCTCTACTGGACAGCCCCAAGACCAGTGTTTCCTGTCTTTCACCGCTACAAGGATTCTGAATGGCTTCTTGGGAACTGGCTCTAACATCAAGGGACAGTAGTGAGGTCTGCGGTGGGAGTGACGGATGCATTTAAGGTGAAGGTGGGATTACATCAAGGATCAGTTCTGAGCCCTTTCTTATTTGCAATGGTGATGGACAGGTTGATAGATGAGATCAGACAGGTGTCCCCGTGGACTATGATGTTTGCAGCTGACATTGTGAACTGTCCAAATAACCTTTTCTTGAGGCACAACACGACAATAAGAAGCTTGACCTTTTATTAAACACACTGAACTAAAGAACAAAACATCCATTAAGCACTTTCACATTCTCTCGAATGCTTCATCAGACTGTTAAAAAAGCTAAGCCATTTCTACATTTAAATACCTTTGCTGTTACTTCATCAACCAATCATTATTGTCCCTTACTTAATGACATCAGTGCTTAATTAATTAAAAAAAATTTAACTAAAAAATTGCTGGCTGAAATTCATGTTCAAAACCTCTGTGATGCTAAATCAAATATTTAATTTATAATAGATGCTTCAACCTCATACAGCTTAAAAACATATATACATATCTCAAACTATATGTTCCACTATTTAAAAAACAAACAAACATGTGCTTATGTATAAATGTATGCTATAAAAATATAAAATATGTTGTTTATTAATAGATTTGTGAGCCATCCTGAAAAACGCTAGACTAATAGCTTATAAACAATGTTAATGCTTGTTGTCCCTTGCTATCAAGAACGGTTTCATGGACACCCTGTCATTCAAACCAGATAGTCTATCTGCTTGTAGCCTCATGATCCACCTTGTCTCTCTTTGTTTAGTGTAGTTTCTATGATTACCTAGCCTAATGTTCTTATATACAAACTCAATCACAGTAAATTTAAAACCATGTGTACTCCCCTTCATTTATAACATGTCTAGCTAGGGCATTGCTGTCATCTTCCCTGTTTATAGCATAGTCATGTTCGCTAACTCTTTCTCGAAGGGTCCTATTTGTCTTTCCTACATAAAAATGACTACATTTTGTGCAGACCGCTAGGTATATTAAATCCCATGACTTGCAGTCTGCATAAATTGAAAAATTATACGGTCTTCCACTGTCAGGATGGACAAAACTATTGCTATTAGACCTGCAACTGCAGTGGTTACATGTCCTACAAGCATAGGTCCCTTTTCTATCAGATGTTAACACCAGTTTATTATTTCTCTCATAACATAATAGTAGTTTGAGTGATTTTGTATTCTTGTAAGTAAATCTAGGTTTATCACCCACAAGTCGCTGTATATCATCATCTGTTGTGAGAATATTTAAATTTATGTGGAAGATCTCCCTGATCTTCCTATTATTACTTGTATATGGTATTACTGGCTGTTGTGGCCTGAACAAGCCTCTTCCTTTCATTCTGATGATCTATCTGTCTACCTCTGTATAAGGGTTTTCCACTTACTCTCCTATCTACAACCTCTTCCTGATGCAAACTCCTTCTTTCTTCTGACGTATACCCCCTCTCTCTCTTTGAATTCATTAGATAAGGTCTCTATGGTTCCCTGAAACCTAGTCTCATCTGTGGTGAGTCTAGAGACCCTAAGTGCTTGAACCTTTACTATACTGCGATAGATATGTGGGGGGGGGGGGGTATGCATACTAGTGTGATGTAGCAAAGAATTTCTTCTACATTCTTTTCTGAATAACTGTGTTTGTACAATGTTGCCTTCTTTCAGTAGTATGACATCCAAAAATTCAATTTCATGTAGTAACCATTTCCCTGTGAAAGACAGTAAACTTGTGGTGCCATTTATATATTGAATGAACTCTTTTAGTGTCTGCTCATCACCTTTCCATATTAAATAAACAATCAACAAACCTTTTATATAATAATATATTAGTCTCATAATATGGAGTACGTATAATATAGGTGTATTCCGAATATGCCATAACTATGTTTGCGTATGAATTCGCACAAGGAGTGCCCATTGCCACTCCTTTCTTTTGGATAAAATATTGGTTTTCATACGCAAACATTATTTTTTAAAACCAAATCCATTAGTAAAGCACATCTTATTATTCGTTATCTTGGCATATCTTTCTCAGTCAAGAACAGCCTCATGTAGTCCACCCCTGTATCATTAGGAATATATGTAAATAATGATGTTCCATCCAAAGTCACCATGTATTCTGACTCTATCACTAGGTATATAGTCTGTAAGGCTTTCCAGAAATTGTGTCTCCCTTACTACTGTAAGAGTTTGTTCCACTATGCTTCTTAGTTGTTTCTCCAAATATATAGATATTGTTTCTGTTAACTATCCCTTGCTCGAAACTATAGGTCTCAAGGGTGGACTTTCAATGTTCTTATGGACTTTAGGTAATCCCCTAAAAGTTGGTTTCTCTATTAAAAAATATTTATAAAGATCTGAATCTATCACTGCACATAACAAGTCATATAGTTCATCATGTACTCCATTAATAACTTTGTTAAGCTTCACACCATCAATATTCGTGTATGTCTCTATGTCTCACTATCATTCAAAAGAATCTGAATCTTGGATTTATACATCTCAGTATCCAATACTACTACTGCACCCCCTTTGTCAGCATTTCTAATGACAATCCCCTTGTTTTCCTGTAAATTCTTTAGGGCTTGTTGTTCATCGCTATTCAGATTATAAAAATCATGTTTATAGACTTTAGCTTCTTTACTATCATATAACTTCAATAGGTCTCTCTCGCATGCTTTCTCAAACGACTCTACTAAAGGGTGAATCTGAGGAATAAAAGTTGATGGCTTCTTGAAATTCTGTTAACATTCTCACATATGTTGTCTCCATATAACATTTTAAGATTTATATTTCTAGTAAACATTTTTAAATCAATTAGCATATCAGTAAAGTCAACATCTTTTGCTGGAATAAAATTTAAGCCTCTGTTTAAAAGGCCTCTTTCTGACTATGTTAAAATGATAACTAGAAATGTTAATAACTAAGTCTGACTTACAGGTTTCAGCACTTTTTTCTGAAACTCCAGTCTCTCTTCAGGAAATTTGCGTTTCTTGGATCCCTGTAACGGTGACCATGGCGTTTTCATGTTCAGTCATATGGGTAAGGGTAAGATGACAGCAATGCCCTAGCTAGACATGTTATAAATGAAGGGAGTACACATAGTTTTAAATTTACTGTGATTGAGTTTGTATATAAGAACATTAGGCTAGGTGATCATGGAAACTACACTGAACAGAGAGAGACAAGGTGGATCATGAGGCTATAAGCAGATAAGACTATCTGGTTTGAATGCCAGGGTGTCCATGAAACAGTTCTTGATAGCAAGGGACAACAAGCATTAACATTGCTTATAAGCTATTAGTCTAGCGTTTTCAGAATGGCTCACAAATCTATTAATAAACAACATATATATTTGATATATTTTACATTTTTATAGTATATATTTATACATAAGCACATTTTTTTAAATAGTGGAACATATAGTTTGAGATATGTACATATGTTTTAAGCTGTATGAGGCTGAAGTATCTATTATAAATTAAATATTTGTTTTTAATATAAAGAATCACAGAGGTTTTGAACATGAATTTCAGCCAGCAATTTTTTAGTTAAAACATTTTTTAATCAATTAAGCACTGATGTCATCAAGTAAGGAACAGTAATGATTGGTTGATGAAGTAACGGCAAAGGTATTTAAATGTAGAAATGGCTTAGCTTTTTTAACAGTCTGATGAAGCATTCGAGAGAATGTGAAAGCACTTACTGGATGTTTTGTTTTTGTTCTTTAGTTCAGTGTGTTTAATAAAAGGTCAAGCTTCTTATTGTCATGTTGTGCCTCAAGAAAAGGTTATTTGGATTTTGAAACATTTTGCTCAATGCACTTTACCCTTTGTGGTTGATTCGTTTTGCTTAACTCCGTTTTTATCATTGAAGCAAGGGACATGACGGAAGTGACCAGTGATATTCAGCTTTTTCTTTTAATGACACTGTGACTGATAACCAATGAAACTTTGTTTAAGAAACTGTTATTAGCTGACAGTAATCCTTTACTGAAATTATCAAGGATTGACTTAACAAGTAATGAGAGGGGAATCAGCGATATTGGCAGAAATATTAATGTTATACAACTAACGAGGAAAACAGAACAAACTCTAGAGAAACTGAGATATACACAATGGCAATGTAGGCATATGGAAGCCTGCATTAATTTTAAAGTAGTTCCACGTGGTTTACGTATACTTAAGATGCCGAATTTCGGCAACACTTACCCTGAACTACTTGGTAAATGGCAACAACTCAACCTTGAGACCAGCTGTGGCTATATGAAATTACTAGTAGGGCAGTACATGTCAATAGAAAAAGACTTAATGTTTGAACTTACTAGATTACGTGAAGAATTGGCTGGTTTTATGACACAGGGAGAGAGGAGTGATTTTTTGGCAAGCGCTAGTGCTGTCTCATTACTTGAGAACAAATTGATGCAGGGAAAGAAAAAGAAACTTGAAAGGGACTTCCTCGATTTCAAGAGGGGGAATGTGTTCGCTTGGCCTCGCGAACCAATGAGAGGGAGAGGCAATAATCAGCAACAGACGTCCCACCAATCCGTAGATGGAAGAAGAGACGCATCAATTCCGATAGCGCAACCAGAGAGCCTGATATGTCGAACAAGAAGGGAGTAGAGCTGCCCACCAGGAAGGAAGTGATGACGAACAATAATACCGCATGTAACAGCGATGCGATGGATATCAATAGAGAACCACCGGCTTTAGCGGGAACGAGTAATGTAAGAATTCTGAATCAAGATGTACGCAGGAAAGAAACAAATGTTGTTAGTGCATCTCCTACTACTTCTATAGGGGTTTTTTTTCCTCTTTCCCCTTACCAATATGACTGAACATGAAAACGCCATGGTCACTGTTACAGGGATCCAAGAAACGCAAATTTCCCAAAGAGAGGCTGGAGTTTCAGAAAAAAGTGCTGAAACCTGCAAGTCAGACTTAGTTATTAACATTTCTAGTTATTTAACATCGTCAGAAAGAAGCCTTTTAAACAGAGGCTTATCTTTTATTCCAGCGAAAGATGTTGACTTTACTGATATGCTAATTGATTTAAAAATGTTTACTAGAAATATAAATCTGAAAATGTTATATGGAGACAACATATGTGAGAATGTTAACAGAATTTTCAAGAAGCCATCAACTTTTATTCCTCAGATGCACCCTTTAGTAGAGTCATTTGAGAAAGCATGTGAGAGACCTATTGAAGTTATATGATAATAAACAAGCTAAAGTCAAACATGATTTTTATAATCTGAATAGCGATAAACAACAAGCCTTAAAGAATTTACAGGAAAACAAGGGGATTGTCCATAAAAATGCTGACAAAGGGGGTGCAGTAGTAGTATTAGATACTGAGATGTATAAATCCAAGATTCAGATTATTTTGAATGATAGTGAGACATACACAAATATTGATGGTGTGAAGTTTAAAGTTCACATGGTTTAAAATTTACTGTGATTGAGTTTGTATATAAGAACATTAGGCTAAGTGATCATAGAAACTACACTGAACAAAGAGAGACAAGGTGGATCATGAGTCTATAAGCAGATAAGACTATCTGGTTTAAATTCCAGGGTGTCCATGAAACAGTTCTTGATAGCAAGGGACAACAAGCATTAACATTGCTTATAAGCCATTAGTCTAGCGTTTTCAGAATGGCTCACAAATCTATTAATAAACAACATATATATTTGATACATTTTACATTTTTATAGTATATATTTATACATAAGCACATTTTTTTTAAATAGTGGAACATACAGTTTGAGATATGTACATATATTTTTAAGCTCTATGAGGTTGAAGCATCTATTATAAATTAAATATTTGTTTTTAATATAAAGAATCACAGAGGTTTTGAACATGAATTTCAGCCAGCGTTTTTTTTAGTTAAATGTTTTAATCAATTAAGCACTGATGTCATCAAGTAAGGAACAATAATGATTGGTTGATGAAGTAATAGCAAAGGTATTTAAATGTAAAAATGGCTTAGCTTTTTTAACAGTCTGATGAAGCATGAAGCATTCGAGAGAATGTGAAAGAACTTACTGGATGTTTTATTGTTTTTGTTCTTTAGTTCAGTGTGTTTAATAAAAGGTCAAGCTTCTTACTGTTGTGTTGTGCCTCAGGAAAAGGTTATTTGCATTTTGAAACTACATTTTGCTCGAGGCACTTTACCCCTGTGTGGTTGATTCGTTTTGCTTAATATTGTGATCTGTAGTGAGAGTAGGGAACAGGTGGAAGAAACCCTGAACAGCTGGAGATATGATCTAGAGAGAAGAGGAATGAAGGTCAGCAGGACTAAAACAGACTATATGTGTGTGAATGAGAGGGAGGATGGAGGAATGGTGAGGATGCAAGGAGTAGAGGTGGCGAAGGTGGATGAATTTAAATACTTGGGATCAATAGTTCAGAGCAATGGTGAGTATGGAAGGGAGGTGAAGAAGAGAGTACAGGCAGGATGGAGAAGAGTGTCGGGAGTGATTTGTGACAGACGAGTACCAGTAAGACTGAAAGGGAAGGTCTACAAGAGGGTAGTGAGACCAGCTATGTTACATGGGTTGGAGACAGTGGCATTGACAAAAAGGCAGGAGTTAGAGCTGTATGTGGCAGAGTTAAAGATGTTAATATTTGCACTGGGTGTGACGAGGGTGGACAGGATTAGGAATAAGTATATTAGAGGGTCAGCCCAGGTTGGAAGGTTTGGAGACAAAGCCAGAGAGGCAAGATTACGTTGGTTTGGACATGTGCTGAAGAGGGATGCTGAGTATATTGGGAAAAAGATGTTAAAGATGAAGCTACCAGGTAACAGGAAAAGAGGAAGGCCTAAGATAAGGTTTATGGATGTGGTGAGAGAGGACATGCAGGTGGGTGGTGTGACAGAGCAAGATACAGAGGACAGGAAGAAATGTTAACAGATGATCTGCTGTGGCGACCCCTAATGAGAACAGCCGAAAGATGATGATGATGATGACAATCAAGGTCCTTCCAAGTCCTCTGTGCTATGGACATCTATTAGGGCCATCAGACGGGGAACACCCAGGATACAGATGGGCCAAGACCCAAAGGCTTCAAGGAATACGGACTCATCAAGAGGAGTTTCAATCCACCATCCTCCCTTCTGCTTCAATTCAAGGATATCTCCAAATGTGACATCTTATGGGAGGGCCTGGAGGATTTTTCTCCATCTAAATCAGTGATGGCGAACCTTTTGGGCTTGGTGTGTCAAAGATTTGGAAAATGACTATCTTGACTCTGCTGGCATGTCAACCCCCCCCAAACAAACAAAAGAGAAAATTCTTTACATATTCATTTATTTAAAAAATAGAGTCCAATCATTTGTGCTATGCACTACAATAGTAAAAGAAAAAAACAGTGACTTACAATAGAGAAATCGATAAACACGCTATACCATCACCAACTGGACAGGTGAAATCCTTGGTTACAGTCAGGGGTGTCTCACAGGGCTCTGTCCTAGGCCCTTACTTGTTTAGATTGTATCTTTCAGACCTTATCTTTCATCTGAGGTGTTCTATATGCTGATGACCTGAAATTGGGTAAATTGATTACAAGTGATACAGATGTCTGCCAAATAACTAGACTAAACTGACCATTTGGGCACAGGAGAATAATATGTTGATAAATACATCAAAAACTAAGCAAATGACATTTGGGAGACAAACTGAAAGGTGAACATTTAATACAGCACACAGTGACTGAAACTATAGACTCATTTAAGGATCTGGGTACATGGGTAGATTCAGCTTCCTGTTTTTCTAATCATATCAACCAATTGGTTAATGATAGCTATAGAACTATAGGCTGTATAAAAAAGATTTATAAAGTCTAGGAAATCAAACATAATCAAGTCATTGTTTGTTAGTTACAGGAGACCCAAACCTGAGTATGGAATAACAATATGGAAACCCTATAGGAATACCAGCATCACTAAACTGGAAGGAGTACAGCGGAAATATACCAAGGGCATCCATGGATGTGAAAATCTAAGTTATTATGAAAGACTAAAATATCTAAACTTGTAGTGTCTCTTACAGATATCTAAGAGGAGATTCTTATTCAGGTATATATGGCATTTAGGGACAACTACCTCTGGGAATGTTTGGGGTTATCAAAAAGTACTAGAATCATCAGATAACCTATGTAGAAGATTATATAGGAATGAAGAGTGTAGTAATTGGTTTTCTGACAGAGTAGCTAATGCATGCAACAACAGACTACCAAATTACATTAAAGCAAGTACTGGTTTAGATATTTTTAAGAACAGCCTGGACATTTATTATGGGAACAAGTGTTTTGGTATATTGGCAAGCTAGAAGGGCATTAATGACTGTGCTTGAAATATCTGTATGCATGTATGTATAATTGGACTTAAAATAGTGCAGCAAAAAAATTATCCTACTTTTAATAATAATTTTGAATTGAACTGAAAAAAAAATGAAATACACTGCTTTGATTTGATGAACATCAATTAATGACTTTTTGTTGCTAAGGTTTTTAATAGAAAAGTGCAAGGTCACATTTCTTGTATTTTTGTTCCTTCAGTTTCCTTGGTAACTTGGGTGTTGGTGAACACTGGTATGTCACCCAAAACATTGTGGCATGTCACCTTTGAAGCACGTCATAGGTTTGCCATCACTGATCTAAATCCACGTCCTCGGTGACCAACCCAGCCAAGCAGCGTATGTGTTTCTGTTTGCACATCTGTTTTCGCTAAATATGTCTCTGGGGCTCCGAGAGAGACATGTCAGAATCAGACAGGGAGCTCAGACGTAGAGCTGTCTCAAAGCCTATGATTTCTGACTGTCAATTCAAATGAGAAAAATAAGGGACAAGAGCCATTGGGTGTTGGGAAAGATTTAAACTCCATGCATACGCCTGCCTTCTTGGATTAGCCAAGTCCCATTCCACCTCCTCAAAAGCAGTACTTCCTCAGTCAGATGACTTGGTGAGTCTTCCAATTCCAAAGGAGACGGATTCTGAGAAGGACCTTGTAGCCAAGTTGTCAAGTAAAGAAGCAAGTGAGTGGGATGAACAGTTCAGGAAAATTTCTCTGTCAACACCACCATTGGCCCATAACCCAATGTCTCAGCTCCAGGGCTCTATTCGACCAAGTAGCTTCGAAGCTGAGAGAGTAAAGAATTAACTTGAATCCAAAGTCTCTGGAGCTGTCGGATCAAACAGAGGTCCGCCAGAAGGGTTACGACGTTCTCAGCAGGGAGCAAATATTGGAGTAATGGGCCTGTTCTCTGCCCTCTTCTCGGGGATGGTGTTGGGAAAACCCCCAAGCTGGATCTGTGTCCTCAACAATTTTCTCATCATCAGATCGGCATCAATTTCTGAGAGATTTCTGGTAGATCGTCCAGACCTTGACGATGAAGCTACAGACACAGGTCTCGAAGGTAATTTATATTATAGGATTGGCAAGTGTGACAGATGACTCACTGGTCCTAGGGAAAAGTAGCTCTAGGGGAGGTAGTTTGGATCTGGGTGGCAGATGGAGCCAACTGCCTGAAAGTCTTTGGTGTTGGACCGAACATACTGGTCAAGGCTGGAGACCTTTTTCTAGATTCCTCTGCTCTCTTCTGACCGCTTTTCATCAGTCTTTTTTTTTTTTTATACTGACTTCTCAATGTTTTTATTTAATTTTATTTTTTTTAGTTCTTTCCTACTTTTTCTCCTTTCTCTTCTCAGTAGTAGGAGAAGCAGATGACCATCTTATTTCAGATGACATAGCAAAAAATCCTGTCTATGTAGGAAGCAAGCCCTTATTTTATTTTTTTTTTAGTTCTTTCCTACTACTTCTCCTTTCTCTTCTCAGTAGTAGGAGAAACAGGTGACCATCTTATTTTGGATGATATAGCAAAGGACCCTGTCTATGGAGGAAGCAAGCTCTTATTTATTAGTTTCTCTCTCCTGGTTTGGATGCCTTTGGATCCAAAGACAACACAGATATCACAGCTGGTTGTCTCTCACCTCAAGGCTAAACAATAAACACAAATGGTGAGGGAGGTCCTGAGGAGGTATCTATTGTGCACAGGATGAACACTTTTTAAAACCTGATGTTTTTTCAGACATTAAAAAAGAAATGTGCAAAAAACGACCATCACTGTATAAGTCTAATCTCAAGACTATGTGATATAAATACAAACATAAAAATAGCTATATAAACTGTAGAAAAACAAAAGTGAACACTAACAACAAAGGGAAAATACACAGTCAAAACTAGCATCACTACCAGAAAATTCTATAAGAAAAAGGCACTCAGAAAAAGGCTTATGACCTAAAACGTTACCTAAATGCTAACCTAACTCTATAATACAAACTACACTATGCTAAATACTAAAAGCTAAAGGGAGGAGTCAAAAGATTGAAAAAATTGGCTTTCACTTATCGTAATCACAAAGTGGGCTCTCAGGAACACATCTAGATGAACACGTGGCAAATGAGATCAGAGGTAAAACAAGACATCAGATCTGACAATCCAAACTTTGAATCGTACAAAAATAGACATCAGTTACTGTTTTACAGTCAGAGCTTCTACCTCCCTGATGTCATTTTACAGGGACAGACATACAACTCTACAATAAAAGAATCCTCTCTCTCTCTTAATCAGCTTTTTGTATAAATTATCAGCATCACCCTTGTATATTACTTTTCTTACTTTGACTTTTATTAATGCCCACCACAGATGCAGCAGTTTAACAAACATCTGAATCTCAAGCTTGAAAAAGTAGCTTGGTTAGTTGGTCTTTACAAATAAGAAGTTATGTACTCACCATAACGTTCCATGTTGGTAGTCCATCTCACCCATTTTTACATATGGGTTCAGAGCTGATCCTCGGCTCCGACTCGGCCGATTTACAAGCTGGAAGACTTCTGGTTGGCTCATGCCTAAGCAGGTATCCCATGGTGCACCAGTACAATCCCCAGATCTTGTTTGCTGCTCACTAGAACAACAACCATAAAAACGACCAATACTAAAGGGTCTCCAACCAAGGGCAATCAAATTATTACTTCCAGATCTTCCAGGATGGGGGCAGGAGGGCGGGCTGGTAAAAATGAAGGGTGAGATGGACTACCAACATGGAACATTATGGTGAGTACATAACTTCTTAATGTTAGGTAGTCCAATCTCACCTTCATTTTTACATATGGGACAGCGTCCCTAACGCCTTACTCTTGGGTGGCTCATTGGAAAATACTCTTGAGCACCGTGGAGCCAAAGGATGCTCTACCTCTGGATGCCAAATCCAATTTGTAATGTGTAATAAAAGTGTGAGGGGTAGGCCACGTAGCTGCTGCACAAATATTATCAAGTAGTAACCTGGCTTGAAAGGCTGCAGAGGTAAACAGCGACCTGGTAGAATGAGCCTTGATCCTGTAGGGTAAAGGTTTGCCCTATGAGCTATAGATAAAAGGATATACAACTGGAAATCCAATTAGATAGTGTCACTTTAGAAACTGGTAAGCCCAATCTAGAGTCAGAAAAGGAAATGAATAATTGATCCGATTTCCTGAAAGCCTTAGTCCACTGTAGATAAAAACGTAGTTGTCTATGAATGTCTAGCTGATGAAAATGGTACTCAGCTGCATTACAGTGGTTAGGGAAGAAAACTGGGAGTTCTACTGATTGGTTTTAAGGTAGCATTAGAACAAACTTTGGGGACAAAGGAGGGATTAGTACGTAATGACACCCAGTCTTTGTGAAAAATCAAATACAGTGGCTTAATAGACAAGGCCTGTAGCTCTGATACCCATCTAGCTGATGTGATAGCTACCAAAAACAAGGTCTTCCAAGACAAAAAATTTAGAGAAGATGAGTGGGAAGATTCAAAGGGGGGAGAAGTCAATTTGGACAACACAACATTTAAATCTCAAGAAGCCACTGGTTCTTGCAGAGGTGGTCTCAATAGAGTGGCCCCTTTCAAAAAGGTCTTGCATAGCTTATGAGACACTAAATTGGTATCTGGAAAACCTAGTAAAAATGAGAAATCACTGCTAATTGGACTCTTGATAGTGGCAGCGGCAGATCCTTGCTGAAAAAGCTCAAAAAGAAAATCCAGAATCACAGGGATAGAAGCAGTGTATGGATCTACATTAATTCTCTGTGCCCAAACAGAAAATATTTTCCATTTACTGCCACACAGCCTCCTAGTTGAAAGTTTATGGGAGGACATAAGAATATGTGACACTGAGGATGATGCATCATGAAGCCTGACTATGGATGGAACTGGAGTAGCCATACTGTCAATTTGAGGGTGTGGATTGAGGGGTGTAGCGAACCCGACATGCGAGTCAATAGATCTGGAGCTGGGTCCAGAATCCAAGGATCATCCAGGAGGAGAGGCTCGAGGAAGGGGAACCAGACCTGATGAAGTCAGTAAGGAGCAATGAGGATCAACTAGCTTCCCAGCCGACTGGCTTTCTGAATCACTTTGGAAATGAGAGGGATTGGAGGAAAGGCATACAGAAGTCCCATGCGCCCATTGTGAGCCAGAGCGTCTCTGGGAGACCCCATGGAGGGGGAATGAGGGAAAAATAGCTCCTGCATTTGGTATTGACTGGGCTGGCAAAATGGTCGCAGCAAGGCTGTCCCCATTTCCGGAAAATCTGATCCACTGTTTCCCATTTCAGAGACCACTCATGAGGCATTAGGATTGTCCGGCTGAGCTTGTCGGCTATCATGTTGGTTGTCCCTGGAATGTGCATTGCAACCAGAAAGCACTGGGAAGAAATCACCCATTCCCAAATTCGCATGGCCTCTCGACAGAGTGGGTAAGATCTGGTACTGCCCTGTTTGTTGATATATCAAACCACCGACATGTTGTCTGATTGTATCGCAATTGTCCCTAGAAGTGCTTGCAACACCAGAAGCACTGCCCTCATCTCCAGAACATTGATATGCAGATGAGCATCGCGTTCTTGCCATGTGCCTTGGACAGTCCTACCGAGATAACCCCCACCCGATCTGGGAGGCATCCGTGGTCACAGTGGCAACGGGTTGGGCCAGAACATAGGGGGCACCCGTGATCAGTTGATTGGGAGCTATCCACCAACGAAGGTCCTTCTTGCATGATTTTGTCAGCAGGATAGGATGACTCAAGTGGGAGAGATTGGAAGGACCATTGGGAAGACAGAAGCCATGGGAGAATTCTCGTGTGTAACCTGGCTAATGGTACCAATAGAATTGTGGAAGCCATAGTCCTGAGGAGCTGAAGAACGCACTTCGCTTTGACTTTTCGCAACGGGAGAAAACGTTGAACTTGGGAGATTAAGTTCTGTGCCCTTTCGGCGGGGAGACAAGCTGTCGAGTTCACTGTGTCTACCCCTGCACCTATAAAAATCACAGATTGAGAGGGCGATAATGCAGATTTTTTTCCAATTTATGGAGATCCCTAACTGAGCACAAAGTTGAATTGTGGCGTCCCTGTTTTGGAGGAGTAGATACCTGGTGGGGGCGGTCAGGAGCCAGTCGTCCAAATACGGAAACACCTGGAATCCCTGACGTCTCAGGTGAGCTGTCACTACTGCCATGCATTTGGTGAACACCCTGGGTGCTGTGGTGAGACCAAAGGGCAGTGTGAGAAACTGATAGTGACTGGCTCCCAGCCGGAAGCGTAGATGGCTTCTAGATGCCTTGTCCATTTTTATGTGGTAGTAGGCGTTCTGAAGATCGAAAGAGCACATCCAAAAGTCTTTCCCTAACAACGGGAGTATAGACTGCAGTGTTACCATCTGAAACTTGTCCTTCTTCAATGATTCGTTCAATCTGCTGAGGTCCAATATTGGCCTCCAATCTCCAGTTCATTTTGGAACTAAAAGGAACCTGGAGTAAGTTCCGGATCCTATCTGGTCTGCTGGGACAGGCTGGATGACTCTTTTTAAGGAGCAACTTGTTGATCTCCACAGTTGCCTGATCCCTGTGATTGGGTGGTACATCTGGGGTCCTTTTGGGAACAAACGGTGATAGGGAAAATGGTATGGTATAGCCTCTGGTAACAACTCATTGTACCCACTTGTCTTGGGTGATATTTAGCCAGGCTTCTTGGTACAAAGAAATGCGATCCCCGACCGGCCCCAGAGAAGCGCAGTCTGGCTTCACATCAGGAGTGCTGATAAGGCCGTCCTCGAAAGGAATCTCGGCCTTGTTGGTATTGCGGACCACCCCTGCCTCTAGGGCGTCTGCTGTTTCCTTCTCCTCTGCCTCTGAAGGAGGATTCACCCTGTGTGTCTGGAAAGACCCTCTGGGACTTGTTGAACCACATTTTACCGGCCCTTTGACCCTTGGGGTATGGTCTGGAAGGGACAGTAAAATGCACTCCCACGGCAGGAAGCGTCTTTCCTTCTTGGTCACACCAAGTGAGAGTACCCTTCACCTTGGAACCAAACAATGAGGAACCAAATGGGGCATTGGTGAAAGTAGACAAATGGTTCCACAAAATTACATAAGCGCATCCAGGAGTGGCGCCTCAAGGCAACTCCGGAACCCGCTGCTCTACTCGCTCCATCCGCAGCATAGGAGAAGTCACAGGGAGGAGTTAAGCACAGAATTTAAGGTGGACAACTGAGTAGAAATCTTGTCAGGAACTCCCTCAGTACACGCACCTTGTATGGAATCTCCTAACTCCTTGAGGAGATCCCGCTGCAACCTCATGAAGTGCATGAAATAGTTCAGCGATCGAAGGGTAAAGACTGCTGAACTAAAAATATGCTTCCCAAATCTGTCCATCTGTAGAGACTCCTTGTTTGGTGGATGAACAGATGAAGATGTCTCCGCTAACTCCTCCTTTGTGGCCGCTGCCATCACCATGGTATCTACGAGAACGCCCTTGGACAATAACTCTTTACAAGGAGGGGCAGACAAGAACTTATTTGGTCTCCTGGGGACTGGCTCCATGGTGACAGGAGTATCACGGACCTTTCGACTAACTAGATCTATCAGTTCGTCAAAAGGTGGAGACACCCAAGAGACAGAATATTGAGACCCGAAAGCCTTCAGGTACACTGACTCCTCATCAGAAGGGTTAACAGTGGGCCAGTCACACCTCTGCCTACAGACATCTAAAATGTCCACAAAGGAGACATCATCTGAGGATGACTTGGGGGACCCTTCCGACTCCTCGAGGTCAGTGTCCGATGTCAAAGACTCATCCTGGAAGTCAATATGTTTCCTCTTACATAACCTCTTCCGGGGAGGCTCCACGGAACGATATTCTGGGGAAGCCTCAGAAGAGTGGGGGCCACCAACCGATGGCTCCTGAGGCTGTCTCTCTGCTGTGTCTCCAGAGAGAGTAGGGGCTGAGACTGAAGTGGGTGTTCTCGGGGGAAAGAGTGCTGGTGCCACTGGTAGGGGCTGGAGAATGAGACAGCATGCTCTTCATCAAATGCAGACCTCTCTGGCTCCGAAGACCTCCCCCACTCCGAAGAGACGAGGGTCGGCGCCAGAGCTGTCGGCTCTGAGATAGACGCAGGGTCTGAGCTCACCCTGGCTGAAGCACCGAGAGGAAGGCTCGGAACCAAAGATAGATTCCAACCCTCCCTGTCAGTGCCGACAGGAGAGCTTCGGCCCCTGGACATGATGGACGGCACCGAGTGTGTCGGAGCCGAACCCGGCTCCAAGGCAGCAACAAGATGAGTTGGAGCCGGCATTTCCTCAGTTTTCACCAAGCACTCCGGCTCCGAAAGGCCAGTATGGCTCGGAGGAGGAATAGCGGACAAGGGCAAAGCTGGGCCAAGTGGCTCCGGAGCTGACTGGGTTGGAGCCAACAATAATATTGGTAAGGCAGATTACTTCAGGAGTCTCGGCACTACCCTCTCCACATCTTCTTCTGAAAGACTCCTGGAAGATATAGTTGGGGATCTTGACCTCGGGGGCACTGGAGACTTAATTTTTACAGAAACCGGTAGGGAGCTTACAGACCGGCTCTGAGTAGCAGAGTAAACTGCTGTATCAATAGGTTCACAGATCGGTTCCGAAACACCTGTAACCAACTCTGACACTACCATGATGCTCTCCTTTGGCTCCGAAGGCTGAGTCATCAAGGAGGCAGACTTGGACTGTTTAGGAGGTGGCTCCGAGACACCAGCTGGTGTCGGAGAAGGCCTTTTTGAGGATTTTGATTTCCCAGACTTGGATGAAGCCGAAGAACTGGATAGTGCTTTCTCAAAGTATGGTTTCAATAGACCCTGGAGTATGAGCTTGTTCTTTCGCTCCTGTAACATTCTAGGAGAGACAGCATGGCAGAACAAACATGACTCCTGTAAGTGAATAGCCCCTAGGCAGTAGACACAGCTACTGTGGCTATCCGTTAAGAACATCTTTTGGGAGCATTTCATGCACTTTTTGAACCCCGAGGGTTTATGCTCCTTACTTTCCTTTAGACATATTACACACACACACACACACACACAACCCAGAGAGATTGAAAAAGAGAAAAAAAGGAGGAGGACTAGGTCCTCTAACTAAAACGGGCCTAGCCCTAAGGAGGAGTTACATAAGGACTAGGTCCTCTAACTTAAACGGGCCTAGCCCGGTGTAGTGAAACTAGGTTTTCTAACTTAAACAGACCAGAGAGGAAAGCCCATGCACACAAGAGAAACCATAAATGACGCAATAAATTTCTATATTCCTAAAAAAAAAAAAAAAAAAAAAAAAAAAGAACAGAAAAGAAAAGGAACCGGTAATATACTTGCAATCCTAGTAAATTCACAAGCGGAACCCTGCCAAAACAAACAATGTCAAAATAGCAGAAACTAACTGCCAACAGTGACCAAAAAAGGTCAGAATAACAACAGACAAGACAACAGGAGCCCCCTGTTGACTAAGAGCGGAAAACCGCCAAAAACTCTACCTAATAATCAAAAAAATGCACAACGGCACCTAAAAGGAACTGGCGCACAGGATACCAATAACAACTAGTAAACTAAGTTGCACTCAAAAAGGGCAAGCAATACAACTGCCTAAATATTAGCAACACTAAATATACAATAAAGGTTCTAATAAAGTATTGAATACGATAGAATATAAAGAATTTTGAAAAACTTAGCCAAAGCCAAGAGAAGCACAACCAAACTCATCGACGCGGCAAATGAGATCTGGGGATTGTACTGGTGCACCATGGGATACCTGCTTAGCCACGAGCCAACCAAAAGTCTTCCAACTTGTAAATCGGCAAAGTCAGAGCAGAGGATCGGCTCCGAACTCATATGTAAAAATGAAGGTGAGAGATGACTACCTAACATCTAATAAAAAAAAAAGTTATGCACCTACCATAACGTTCCATGTTGGTTGTCTTCATCTTGCCTTCTTTCTTTCTGGTTGGGATCGGAGCCGATCCTCGGCTCAGACTCGGCCATCTTCAATAGCTCGAGAGCCGTTTACTGGCTCGAGGCTACCCCTTAATCCCATGATGCCTAGCGCTAGCTACCCAGATCTCGTTTGAAATAGTTAACCCCAGACATAGCTATAGGAAGAAACCCCTCCAAACAAATGGTTAAACATACCTGTCCTACTGTCTAAGTCAGTAAAGGAAACAAACCAGAGAACACTCAGCCAGTGAAAACTGAACTCCTTTCGGTCAAATAGGATAGGGGAATGGAAGGGGGGGGTGCAAGAAAGAAGGCGAGATGAAGACAACTAACATGGAATGTTATGGTAGGTACCGAACTTCTTTATGTTAAGTTGTCAATTTCGCCTTCGTTCTTGCTGGTTGGGACAGCGTCCCTAGCACCTAGAATCCTGGGTGGCTCATTGGGACAGACTCTTCAGAACAGTGGAACCAAAGTCAGCTTTACTTCTGGAGACCAAATCCAACTTGTAATGAGAAATAAAGTTGCGAGGATTTGTCCACGTATCAGCGGCAGAGATAGAGTCTATGGGCAACCTAGACTGGAAGGCTACAGAGGTGGCTAAGGCCCTGGTAGAATGACCCTTAGGTTTGATTGGCAAGTCTTTGTTCCTTAGTTGATAGATAAAGGTAATTATATGAGACAACCACCTGGATAAGGTCACTTTGGAAACTGGGTGACCCTGTTTGCCCTGAGCATAGGAAAGGAAAAGTTGGTCAGACTTCCTTATATTCTTCGTCCTATGCAGGTAGAAACGCAACTGTCTATGAACATCCAATTGATGTAACTTGTATTCTGCCTTGTTGGTGTGGTCAGGGAAAAACACAGTAGGTCTATAGACTGGTTCAAATTATTTTCTGAGCAGACCTTCGAAAGGAAAGAGGGATTAGTCCTCAGAGCGACCCTGCCCTTATGAAATACTCAGTATGGAGGATGGACGCATAGTGCCTGAAGTTCAGAGACACGTTTGGCTGAAGTAATAGCTACCAGAAAGAGAGTTTTCCAAGATAGAAACTTAATGGAGCAGGAAGCTGCCTGTTAAAAAGGGGGCATAATTAATCAGGTTAGTACCAAATTAAGGTCCCAAGGAGGAGGGGGATCTCTCACTGGGGGTCTAAGGAGAGTAGCCCCTCTTAGAAATGCTTTACATAGCTTATGAGACCATGTTTGCGTTAGAAAACCCGACATGAAAATTTGAAATAGCCGCTAATTGAACCCTGACTGTAGCAGAAGCGGACCCCGAATGAAAGAGTTCTGTTAGGAACTCCAAGATTTCGTGGATAGGGGCTGTGAAGGGATCTATGTTCCTATCCTCTGCCCAACAAGAAAAACGTTTTCATTTACTAGCGCAAGTCCTTCTGGTGGCAGACTTATGGGAGGAAACAATAATGTCACGTATGGCCGGGGAAATACTGGGAAGCCTGGCTAAGGTTGGAAGTGGAGCAACCAAGCTGTGAGCTGGAGCGTTTGAAGGGATTGATGCAGCCCGCCCGATTGATGAATCAGTAGGTCTGGAATTGGATCCAGAGTCCAAGGCCGCTCGAGAAGGTAATGGTGCAGGAATGGGAACCATATCTGTCGAGGCCAGTAGGGGGCAATGAGGATCATTTTGCAACCCAACGACATAGCTTTCTGAATGAGTTTCAGTATCAGGGGAAACGGAGGGAAGGCATAAAGAAGTCCCTGAGGCCAATCGTGGACTAGAACGTCTCTGGGAGAGTGACCAGGAAGCGGAAGAAGGGAGAAGTACTTGCTGCATTTGCTGTTGAAGGAGGTGGCAAAAAGGTCGCAGCAACGCTGACCCCATTTGCAGAAGATTAAATCCGCAACTACCTGATTCAGAGACCACTCGTAAGGCATGAGAATAGCTCTGCTGAGCCTGTCCGCTATGACGTTGGATGTCCCAGGGATGTGCGTCGCAATCAGAAATCGTTGGGAGGAAATCGCCCACTGCCAGAGTTTGAGCACTTCTTGACATAGGTGGGTAGGACCTGGTTCCACCCTGCTTGTTGATGTACCACACCACTGACATGTTGTCCGTTTGAATTGCAATGGTCCCAAAAGGAAGAGAGTCCTGAAGAACTTGTAACGCTAGGAGCACAGCTCTCATTTCTAGGACGTTTATATGCAGATGGTACTCATGAGCCTGCCAAGTGCCCTGGACTGTCCTTCCCTGATAATGCCCCCCCACCCTATCAGGGAGGCGTCTGTGGTCACTGTAGCAACCAGAGGGGGCTGAATGAAGGGTCTGCCCTGAAATCACTAGTGGGGAGACCATCCACAAGGAAAGGTGCCTTTTGCATGCTTCTTTAATGATGATCATGTGAGGCATGGGGAGCTGTTGGAAGGACCACTGCGTGAAAAGAAGCCACTGCAGGATTCTCATGTGAAAGTGGGCCAGGGGTATCAGAAGACCTGCCGCCGCCATAGAACCTAGAGTTTGAAGGATGTACTTTGACTTGTACTCTCTTGCATCGCATGAGGACTTGAACTTGCTGGCGAATTGTGTCCGAAGGTAGCTTTGCGGACATGCTCCTTGTATCTACGTCTGCTCCTATATAAGTAATGGACTGACAGCGCAACAAGGCAGATTTTTCGAAATTTATGGTAATGCCTAGCTGGGATCAAATTGAGATTGTGTAGTCCCTGGCTTGAAGGAGTTGATGCCTGGTAGTAGCAGTAAGGAGCCAGTCGACTAGATATGGAAACACCTGGAATCCTTGACATCTCAGGTGAGCCATGACCACTGCCATACATTTGGTGAACACCCTGGGGGCTGTGTTGAGACCAAAGGGCAGAGCTCTGAACTGATAATGACCGGCTCCCAGACAAAAGCGAAGGAACCTCCTGGAGCGTCTGTCCATTTTGATGTGATAGTATGCATCCTGGAGATCTATAGAGCACATCCAATTGTCCTGACCCAGAAAAGGTAGAATGGACTGTAGCGTGACCATCCGAAACTTTGTTCTTTGAACAGACTTGCTCAGTCTGCTGAGATCCAAAAAAGGTCTCCAGTCCCCTGTCTTTTTTGGTACCAAAAAGAACCTTGAGTAAGTTCCGGATCCGTGTTGGTCTGCCGGGACTTCCTGGATGACTCTCTCTTTTTTTTTTTTTTAGCAGTTTTGAAACTTCTATAACTGCTTGGTCCCTCAGATTGGGTGGAACATCTGGCAGGGACTTGCATGACGGTAAAGGGGGCTGAACGAATGGGATTCTGTAACCTCCGGATATTATTGAATGTACCCATTTGTCTTGCGTTATGCTTAGCCAGGCTTTTGGGTACAATGAAAGTCTTCCCCCCGACTGCCTCCAGAGACGGACAGTCGGGCAACCCCTCAGGGATGTTGGAAGGGCTTGTCAGAGAAGGAGTCTCTACTGCCCTGGTTCTGCGGACCCCCCTCTGCCACGAGGGTGGCGTCTATTATTATTTCCTCCTCTGCCCCTGGAGGAAAAATCACTACGTGTGTCAGGCGAAGATCCCTGGGATTTTCGAAACCACATCTTTCCACTCTTCTGCCCCTTGGGGTATGGTCTAGAAGGAGTGGAAAAATGGACTCCCACGGCAGAGAGAGTCTTGCCTTCCTGCTCACACCTAGTAAGGGTGTCGTTCACCTGTGGTCCAAAAAGAAAGGAACCATCAAAGGGAGTGTTGGTGAATGACGCTCTGAAGGGTTCCGCAAAATTACACAGCCGCATCCATGTATGTCTCCGAAGTGCCACACCTGTGCCTGCGGCTCTACTCACCCCATCAGCTGCATAGGAAATAAGCCTCATGGAGGAGTTGATTACTGAGTTAAGGGTTGCCAGCTGAGAGGCCACTTTAGCCTGAGCCCCTTCAGCTGATGGATCCTGCAGGGCATCTCAGAGCTCTTTCAGTAGATCCCTATGAAGCCTGGTGAAATGGCATAAGTAATTCAGTGACCTCATGGAAAAGGTCGCCGAGGCAAACATTCACTTCCTATATCTGTCCATGGTCCTGGACTCTTTGTTAGGAGGATGGACAGAAGTTTCCGCTAACTCCTTTTTAGTGTCTGCTGCTACCACCATGGCATCCACGGGAACACCCTTAGTAAGGAACGGCTTGTCATGGGGTGCAGTAATAAACTTGCCTGGTCTCCTCGGGGTTGGTTCCACTGTATCCGGGGCTAACCAAGCCCTTCGAGCCACCACAGACATTAGTGGATCGAGGGGCAGAGAAACCCAGGAGGTGGAAGGTCAGGAACCGAACGCGTCCAGGAATACAGATTCGTCCTCGGTAGGGGCTAGGGTATTCCAGTTCCCCCTCTGCTCAAGTATTTCTAGGATGTCCGAGAAGGAAACATCTTCAGAGGGGGATCTCGGGGACCCTTCCGACTTATCCAAATCCGTATCCAAAGTGACAATGTGCTTCCTCTTGCACTTCTTCTTCCGAGGGGGCTCCTCTGAATGATCAGAGGAGGCCTTGGAGAAAGAGGAAACACCCAATGGTGTGTCCTGGAGTACTGGTTCCCCACGCTTGGGGTCTAGAGGAGGGACAAAGGTCGACGCAGGCACTATGGGGACGGAGCCAGTGGGGTCGAAGGTGGAGCTGGCTCGGAGGCCAGCACACCTCTCATGACATCGAAGACGTCCCTGCCACAATGAAGAGAAGGCTCCGGCTCTGAGGAGACCGGAATCCTCCTCCACACTGAGGGAGACGGCTCCGAGGCCGATGTAGGAGCAGAGCTCACCTGCGCCGATGCTCCCAGAGGGAGAGCAGGGTCGGATGCCACTCGCCCCCTCGGAGCCGACGAGGGAGTCTCAGCGCCCAGATCCCTCAATGAAAAACACCATCGAAGGGATCGGAGCCAACGGATCCGAAGGAGGGATAGTTTTCGGAGCCAACGGTTCCACGACTCGAACCCCAAGAAACTCCGGCTCCAAGCTCAATGGAGTCGGAGGAGGAACATCGATAGAAACAGACAGAGCAGACACCTGTTGAGGAGGGCTGAACAACATTTTGGCCAGTGCCTGCGACTTCAATAACCTGCTGACCACTCTCTCCACATCATGGTCTGAGAGCCTGGAGGACCTAGAAGAGTGTGAAGATCTGTGACTACGGTCACTTAGCAGAAGGGGAGACCGAGGAACCTAATGAATGGACTCTAATGAAGGGGACCTCGGCCTTTTTTGAGACCTTGACGGCTCCGAGGGGACTAATGGAGCAGATGAGGAAGCAGTCTCCTCGGTTCCGGCCGGAACCGAAGTGGAAGGCAATGGGCCGATGACGGCTCCGAGCTGGGAGCCGACGATTTGGCCGGTTTAGGAGACTTCACTGGCAAAGTCTTAGCCGGTGAGTCCTAAGGCTTAAGCAGTCCTCTCAAAATAAGTTTATTTTTGCACTCCTGCAGAACTCTTGGTCTAAATGCATGGCAGATAGAGCAAGAGTCCTGCAGGTGCACAGCGCCTAAACAATAGACGCAAGAAGTGTGCCCATCTGTCAGACACATTTTCTGACAGCATGAGTCACACTTCTTGAATCCCGACACTTTGGATTCTTTGGACATGTCTATCAAAGAAAAACACTTCTCTAGTCTATTTGGCCAAGAGGCCAGATAGCAGTAACAACTAATAATAGAACACAGTGTAAGACAACCAATTTTTTTTTTTTTTTTTTAAACTAGGAAGCCTCTAACTTAAACGGCTACCTACCAATAAACACACCACCTACGGGGAACGGGGGGGGGGGGACTCTCGAATTTAAACGAGTTCTAAGGGGGAAAAAACCAAACTACAACACTGAACACTCTAAACTAAATTTACTAGTTATTGACTAACAATTAATAACAAAAAAATAATTCTAATCTGACAAGAAAGCCAAATAACAAAGTTATACAAGCCTGAGCCAGTATCCAGGAACCTTGCAAATGAAGCTGCAAACGAGATCTGGGTAGCTAGCGCTAGGCATTATGGGATAAGGGGTAGCCTCGAGCCAGTAAACAGCTTTCAAGCTATCCTCGGCTCCGATCCCAACCAGCAAGAACGAAGGCGAGATTGACAACTTAACATCTGCAGTTCAATGTCCAAGCGTGAGAAATCTGGTGCTGTGGGAAACAGGTGTTTACTCAGGCTGAGCTAGCTGGTGTTGCAACGCAGACATACTTTAACACTGTAGCTAGAAATTGGTGTCTGATGTTAACCTTTTCTTGCCCAATTTACCAGATTCCTCAGTCAGGTACTGTATACAATGTAAACACTTTCACTGTGAGTCACTGAAGATAAAAACCCAGACAGCTGTGATCACACACTGTATTCCCATGAAAAAAAAATATTTTTTTTTTGCAGGGGGAAGCCCCAACCCCTAACTTATATACACCATCTCCATGGCTGTACTATCTCAAAGAAGGGAGAAATCTATAAAAAGAACAACTTCTTATGGAACGATTGGAAAAGTACAGTTTTGTACCTACCATAAATGTAGATGTTCGAAGATCCACATTGCTGCAGTCCTTACACTTGGGTAGTCCGCTGTCCTCGGTCGGCCCGAATATCAAAGTATAAGGCTGACGTCGGTCAAGGCGCATTAGACTGACATCAGGACGTCAGGGTACAAATGCGCATGACCGACGTCGTATCCTCAGTCTTTTCTTGCCCCAGATGTCAGAAGACCCTACAAAGAAAGGTCAAAACCAAAAGACAGCAAACAACCAACCAACCACCCTTGTACTAATAATATGTACAATATACACAATATTTACAACCCAACCCACACAACCGCCTCTAACTACAGAGGGGAAGGAGGGAGGGTAAATTGGACTGCAGCAATGTGGATCTTCGAACATCTACATTTATGGTAGGTACAAAACTGTACTATGTTCTTCATCTCACATTGCTGCAGTCCTTACACTTGGGTAGAATCCCAAAGCAGAGATAAGGGAGGATGGCAAAACTATAAAGAAGCAGGAGCTGCCAAAATGCCCTGTAAAACAGCAGTGGCAAAACCAGCCCTAGATTTAGAGTAAAGTGGAAGGTGATAATGCTTAGAGAAAGTATGCACTGAACTCCAGGTAGCTGCCTCCAAAATATCTTTAGTTGCCACCCCCCTTAAAAAGGCTGTCGAAGTGGCAGTAGCCCTAGTGGAATGAGGCCTAATCCCAGCTGGAATCTCCTTGCCATGATGGGAATAACAGAAAGCAATGCAAAACCCAATCCACTTAGAAATACTTTGTTTTGACACAGGCTTGCCCTGAGAACTCAAAGCAAAAGAAACAAATAACTGCTGAGACTGCCTGAACTCTTTAGTTCTGCTCAAATAATATCGCAACTGCCTGTGTACATCTAAAGTGTGCAAAATCTTTTCCCCTTTATTTTGGGGATTTGCATAAAAAGTAGGCAAATGAATAGTTTGGTTTAAAGCCACACTAGAAACCACTTTAGGCATAAAGGAAGGATTAGTACGCAAAGATACCCTATCCTTATGGAAAATTAAGAAAGGCTCAACCGCCATAAGGGCCTGCAATTCAGAAACCCTTCTTGCAGAGGTAATGGCCAACAAAAAAGCAGTCTTCCATGACAAATATTTCAACTCAGTAGTAGCTGCAGGCTCAAAAGGTTGTAGAGTGAGTTTCTCCAACACAAAATTGAGATCCCAAGCAGGAGTAGGAGCTCTACGTGGGGGTCTTATATTCTTTGCCCCTCTAAGAAATTGCTTGAACAAAGGATGAGAAAACAATGGTGGGTCACAGTCATAGTGAGCCGAAATTGCTGCAGCATGAACCTTAATAGAAGAGAAGGACAAACCTTTGTCCAGTAATTCGGTAAGATATTGAAGAGCCACACTTAAATTAGGCTCAGAAACATCAAAATCCTTTGCTGTACTCCAAAATAAAAATCTCTTCCATTTATCTGCGTACACTTTCCTTGTACTAGGCCGTCTAGCTTCCAAAATAACATTCAAAACTTGCTGTGGAAGCTGAGACCCTTTATGGTTCAAAACAGAATATGCCAGGCTGTTAGGTGAAGAGAGTGAAGTTTGACATTGAGTAAATGACTGTCCTCCTGAGACAACAGGTGTGGAATCGAAGGCAAAGGCCATGGAGGCTCCCGTACCAGACTTCTCAGTAATGGGTACCAGTGCTGTCGAGGCCAATCTGGAGCTATTAAAATCATCCTTGGCTTGTCCTGTCTGACCTTTAGGAGTACCTTTGGGAGGAGAGGCAGAGGTGGAAAGGCATACACATGAAGATTGCTCCAATTGAAAGAAAGAGCATCCACTTTCCAAGCTGTGGGATGAAACCTTTTCGTGCAAAACTTTGGCAGCTGGTGGTTTAGTGGAGAAGCGAACAGATCTATGTCTGGAGTTCCCCATGACACTGTCAATTTCTGAAATACATGAGGATCCAATTTCCACTCGTGGGGATCCATAATTCGTCTGCTCAACACATCTGCTAAGGAGTTCTGTGCTCCCGGCAGAAACCTTACCTGAAGATTTAGCTGTAAACTGAGAGCAGTCTCCCACAAAATCATTGCTTGCCTGCATAGAGGATAAGAATGTGTTCCCCCTTGCTTGTTGATGTACCACATGACAGTTGTGTTGTCTGTTAGAATCAACACCTGCCCTGGAAGAAGTAACTTCTTGAAAGCTATTAATGCAAACTGGACTGCTAACATCTCCCTTCAGGTTGATATGTAGATGTTGTAGTCTGGCAGGCCACTTGTCTTGTATCCACTTTCCATTAAGATGAGCTCCCCAAGCTTTGTCTGAGGCATCTGTCGTTAGAATCTGACTCGCCTCTGGCCGGGTCACAGAGAGTCCCTTGTTTAGGTGACATTCCTGAGCCCACCACAAAAATTCCTTTTGAATGCAAGGTATTATTTGAATGACAGTGTCCAGATCCTGGCAGTGCTGTGTCCATACATTTTTGAGATACCATTGTAGCTTCCTCATATGCAGTTTGGCATTGGGAAGCACCAGAATACAAGATGCCATGAACCCCAAGGCTTGAAGGACTGTCCTTGCAGTCAGCCTGGACTGATGAGACAATTGATGAAAGTAAAGGGAAAGATTTTTTTGTTTGTCCGGGGTCAAAAAGGCCATCTGGGATGCTGTATTCAGTCTTACACCCAGAAAGCACATGTCCTGAGAGGGTACTAGACTGGACTTTATTTTGTTCACAGAATACCCCAGGCATCTTAGCACTGCTATCACATATTCCAAATGATGAAGAAGCTCGTCCCTTCCTTGAGCCAGAATCAGGCAATCGTCCAAATAGGGGTGGATCTGTATTCCTTTTAGCCTGAAGAAAGCTATCACTGGAGCCAGAACTTTCGTGAACACTCTGGGCGCAGTAGATAAGCCAAAGGGCAATGCAGAGAACTGATAATGAGAAGTCCCAGCTCGAAAATGCAGATACTTCCTGCAACTCAGTCTGATAGGAACATGAAGGTAAGCCTCCTTGAGATCCAAAGTTACCATCCAATGATCTTTGCCCAGCAGGGGTAAAAGCTGTTGTAACGTCAACATTTTGAACTTGGGAATGTCCAGATAAGTGTTGAGGATAGATAAATCCAAAATTGGTCTCCACGTGTTCCCCTTCTTTGGTACTAGGAACAGGCGAGAATAAAATCCTAGGCCCACTTCTGGCATAGGGACTGGCTGAATGGCCCCTATTTGAAGTAACAGAGAGATTTGTTTGTGAGCCTCTATTCTTTGCTGAGGAGGAACGTCTGGCATGCCTTTGAAAGGAGGCAAGGTATGGAAATAAAACCTGTAACCTTGGTGTATGATATCCAATACCCATCTGTCTTGGGTAATTAAACTCCAATTTTCCTTGAAAAGTGTCAACCTTCCTCCCAAAGGTGCTGCCAGACGAGAAGGCTCTGGCAGCTGAAATGGTAGGTCATTGGGTCTGTTTACGAAAGGACTGACCCCTGCCCTCACCCGAAGACTGTGCAGGTGAACTCCTGTTCTAGGCCTGAAAGAGCCCTGAGCTCTGCCCCTACCACGTCTAGATCTACCCCTAGACTGGGAATCATAAGAAGGATACGTCCACCCCTTGGCAGGCCAATTTCTACTAAACTTCGGAGGCTGAACCTGCAAAAAATCTTTAACAGTCTGCATAGACTTAGCCTTGTCTTCCATTTTCTTTAAGACTGCCTCAACAGGTGAACCAAACAACACATCAGATTGTAAAGGAGCATCTAAAATCCTTGTCTTAACATGGTCAGATAAATTCTGATCCCTCAGCCAGGCGTGCCTGCGAAGAACTGACCCAGTGGCAGCCACCCTAGAGGAGGCCTGTACAGCATCAAAATCACATTGCAAAGAATGCTTACCCACCTGTTCAGAAACATGTACTAAATCTTGTAACTCTTTACACTCAATACCTTCCGCCAGAGCATCTACCTTAGACTTCAATTGAGAAAGTAGATAGTTTTGGTATTTCAACATGTGAAACTGGCAATTCAAAGCCCTCATAGCAAGGGTGGAAGAAGTATAAACTTTCTTTCCCCATCTATCCAAAGCCCTGGCCTCTTTATCTGGAGGAACCGGATTTTTAACAACAGAAGCCTTAACGCCCTTAGGCCCCTGACTAACAGTTTCTGGGTCCGCCCTAGGACTCTTAAAAAGATACTTATGAGCTTCAGGCACCCTGTAATACCTATCCGGTTTAACAGGAGCAGGAGGCAAAGAATCAGGATTAAGAGAAGCCTCTGCAAACACATCTTCCAAAACATCCAGAACAGGAGGTATAGCCAAAGGCCTATGCTGGGGTAAAAACAAAAATTCCCTAAGCCTTTTCCTGGAATCAGAGAAGTCCTGACCTTCCCACTTAAAATGCTCCCTCATGGAATGAAGAGTCTCTGAAAAAGAAAAATCCTCAGGAGGAGAAGCAGAAGGAGTAGAATCATTCACATCAGAATCAGAATAAGGAGAATACTCCTTCAAGTCTTCAGCCGAAGACTCTGAAACATCCGAAGCCTGCTCAAAACTCCCCAACTCAGGTTCCACCCTAGGTCTCTTATCAGGAGGGGGCAAAGAACCTCTAAATCAAAGTAATCAAATCTTCTGCCATTTTAAGCATATGCTTCTTGGGCACAGATCCTGAAGAACTAGGAGTGACACCAACTGTAGCTAAACCTGGCCTGCCTCTGGGAGAAGCCTTGGAAACAGAAGGAGAAGGCCTAACCACCCTAGGAAGGGAGGGGAGTACAGTAACCTGAGAGGCCCCTTCAGCCTGACCTGCCTCCTGAGAGGCCACATCCTGCAATAACAAAGTCTCCCCCTGGGACTCCAGTGAAACCTCCGGTGGAACCCCCGGCTCCACCGACACCTCTAAAGAACCGGCGTCCGGTACGGACGGCTCTTCTTGCCTGGGCTTAGCTGCTTTGTCCTTGCGCTTCTTCGAAGAAGCGGACGTCGGAGCATCCGACGGCATATTATAATTGCACCGCTTCCCGAAGACTAACCTGGCACAATCTAACCTTCTCTTAATAGTGCGCTTATTGAATCTAGCACAAAAGCAACACCCCACAACGTCGTGCTCAGGCCCTAAACAAGGAATACACAGAGTATGATAATCTCTATGCGGTATCTGTTTCCCACAAGAAATACAGTTATTCACTTTTTCTGACATCCGGTAAACCACTGAGGCAAGAAAAAACTAAAATATTCCCCAACGGGGTACTTAGCCAACTTTGACTCGGTCTGAAACTCCGAATTCGAAAAATTTCAGAACGCCGAACGGCACTTGCAACGCTGCTTCTGCATCGGACCATGCGGCAAAAAAGACTGAGGATATGACGTCGGTCATGCGCATTTGTACCCTGACGTCCTGATGTCAGTCTAATGCGCCTTGACCGACGTCAGCCTTATACTTTGATATTCGGGCCGACCGAGGACAGCGGACTACCCAAGTGTAAGGACTGCAGCAATGTGAGATGAAGAACATCTCTGGGAATTGAGCTTCAGGTGACTGATGCATAAAACTGAAACTTCATCAACCAATATGATAAATGCAAACAAGATGTAGCACACACTGCAGGAAAAAATTTGATGCAGAAAAACAGCAAAATGAAATAATGTCAAAATGAGTACAGTAAATAGTTTTCCTTCTATGTGGCACGCTCCGTATTTAAATAAAGAGAAAGGCAGAAATCTTGTGATAAGAAAACAAAGTAAACCAATGCATGGGTAGTGCCATGTTCCCTTACATCTGAAGATTAATCTTAAAACCCTAGCCTTGCTCAGATTTGGAAATGCATCTCCAGGCTACACTATTTATCTGAGATGCTACACAGGTAATCTGAATGAAAAGGCACATTTAAATATTTCATGTTTAACCGTCACTATTTTTTGTTACTGGTTTTGCAGCTAGAATCACTGACCAAACCTAACTACTCTGCTGTTCTGAGAATACATGACGTTACAGATGTTGAAGAAAATGAGAGACTTCCCAAAAAAGCAAACAGAAACAAGTTCAGATATAAAATAAATGGAATTATTAACTGGTGCTTCTTCAATATATGGGAGTTTTAGTGTTGTATTATATGGACGGCAGATTACTTTTTTTGGAAAGAAAGAATTGACATTTGGACGGAGTTCTTGAAAGCATAAGCTATTATACTTCTAATAATCGCAACAGAGACAAGTTACAAGACATTCAGTTAACCCACATCAAATGGCACAGAAAATATGCTCTATTCAATGCATCCAGCGGTCAATTACCCACTTTAATAGCAAGAGGGACACAAAAAATTGTAATGGACGTCTTCATACGCAACTTAATGATCAGAAATGTACTCCACCACCATTTCAAGAGTGTGATAGCTCTCTATTACAAAGCATTAATGAGGCACATGCTAAGGTCCATGGTTTTCAAAACAATAATGATAAAATAAAGGTCAAAGAAAACAAAACATAAAAAGACAAATGCATCTAAGATATAATTTCCAGTTTGTATCCATTTATTTTAAATGCTTTAAATCTGTTAAGGTAAATAGAAATAAATTAATTTTTATACATGCTCAAATTATTTGTAATAGAAACAACAGAACAAGTTCTCTATAGTAGCTGCTCACAGTTTTATACAGGACAACTAAAAAGAAAAGAACAAACAGCAGTCAAGTCGAGCACTACAAAAACTCTAAATAGTGCTTGTGGGCTTTATCTCATGTGCTTGACACACATGGGACTTTGCCCTGAATCTCTGTTAATTACGTAACAAACCCTGAAATTAATGCACCTTATGATATTCAAAAAAGTGAATAATGACTGTTCTCCTTTACCATAACTGCTGTTTGATCTCCTGGCTTTCAGGTGCTTGTATACTACTGGGTGCTGTATGCACATCACTTCTAGTCAGAATTGTATAAAAATAAAAATTTGATAAAATTCATTTTGACAACTCAGCTTTTCTTATGAACACAATTGAATATGTATAGTACAAGTTGTAAAAATTATTACAGTACTTAAAGTACACTGCATTTTCAGGGCTAATAATTATTCATCTGTGACCATTCTGTCATTTAGTGCATAGCAGTTTAAAAATGAGAGACATTTTTAAGAAACTAATGCTGTAAAAGCTATCTGGATTAAATTAAAATGCTAACAGTACTTCTTACTCAGAATTGTATGAGAGATTACATCTGAGATGCAATGTAAGCTGTAGGACATCAAAATTAGTGACAAGATTAACGGAGTGCTGCACTTAAACCACTAAAACTAGCCACAATGCCAAACAGCAAACAAAACAGAGCTGATCCATTACTTGGGATGGATCACAGAGTGTTCCAACCTGCCTATAAAACATTAAGACCATACCAAATCAGGGTTTAGGTAAAACACAAAGCAATGGTGTGGCCAAAGAGACAGGAAGAGAAAAAAATTACATTGCCAGCAGCCTAGTCTCACTTCAATCAGGAATGACTTGAGGAGGATAACTGCTGACCCTTGGAAGCTAAGGGAGTTGATGACCAATGCAGACCACACAAACAGCTCTCTGTTTTAGGTGGAACTACACGACTCTTGCGTTTGTGTACGCATGACTGGGAAGCACACCATGATATACATTTTGTTGAAGCATGGGGGGGGATTTCAGGCCATTTGTTTATCAGAACATGTGCGTGTATGTATGCATATATTTATCTGTGTATGTGTGTGTGTATGTATATATATATATATATATATATATATATATATATATATATATATATATATATATATATATATATATATACACACATATACACATATATATATATATATACACACACACAAATATATATATATATATATATATATATATATATATATATATATATACACACATATACACATACACAAATATAAATATATATATATATATATATATATATATATACACATACACACACACACACGTGTGTACATTTTATATTACACATATAAAATGCATACATACAGAACTATTTTCACCACAATGCAGGGACAGGTCTCACTAGAGAAGACAATTATATGTTGGGAAAGACTGCTAAGATGCATACACAGCATTGCTGAAGTAATCTACATGAAATTTGTAAGAACTTTGCTGAGAGACCAGCCTTACGTGCTTAAGACTTTGAGGTCATTAAGAATCATACTCAACTAAACAACTTCATATTATCTACATCTACAACATCCATCTACACACACACACACACACACACACACACACACACACACACACACACACACACACACACTTATATATGGGTGACACTGGTTTTACTGACAGATGCTATCATGTGCTGATTTTGTGGTGGTAAAGTTGGTGGAATTATGCAGCAGCTCGGGCTTCACCCTCATGGGCAAATCCTGAGATACCCATTTATATATGGGTGCCACTGGTTTTATTGACGGATGTTATCATGTGCGGACTTTGTGGTGGTAAAGTTGGTGGAATTATGCAGCAGCTCGGGCTTCACCCTCATGGGCAAATCCTGAGATACTCAAACCCCAAGTCCTGGGTTATTGCTAATATACATATTTTTTTTTTAAAGGTGGGGGTTTCAATATAAAAATTGAAATCACTGTCCACCACTCTGTAAATCAAGAGTGATAATTTGTGTTGAATTCTTCATTAGTAAAAATATGTATTTAACAAATATACTAGTTTATTCATTTTACAACTTGGACAGCTTTTCAAAGCAGGGTTCAGCAAACAAAGGGAAAAAGATCATACATATTCAAAATTCTTTACAATTCACTTTCTTTACGAGGCTACAGTGGAAAGCCAATAACCTCAAACCTTTCACTCCTTAAATATGTTTAGCAGTAATTTAAACCATTTTTGCAACAGAACTTACATTTTTCTCTATCTCTCTCTTGTCCATGTGTTCCTATTGGACTAATTTCACTTATTCTCCGACTCCCTTATTCTCTTAAAAGACGGGCAAAACATTTATTTCTATCACTGTGACTTCTGGGGGTGGGGGTTGTAGGACAACTAGCAAAAGCGCATACATACATACATATATATATATATATATATATATATATATATATACATATATATATACATGGGTCTACTTTCATAGACCGAAGCGCCGCTTTACCGACACCCGGAAGACCGAGACGGAACGACCGAACAGGTAGGTTACCGAAAACGCGATATCCCGACGGCTGAGAGACCGACAACGGCAGCGTGTGAGCGCGATACGGTCAGTGTGCGAAAGTGACAGATGTAGTATTGGGGAGCGGACAGGTAAGTGTACGATACTGAGGGATTTTAGGATAGTGTGTGGAAAATGTGAGTGTGCGGTGGTGTCGGACTAAGGGTTCCAGTGAGGTAAGTGTGTGGAAGTGACGTAGAGCTGTGTAGGGAAGTGTTAAGTGTGTTAGGGTTTGAATGCGGGTGGAGTGAGTGTGCGATAGTGATGGGCTGAATGTTTTAGGGTGTGTTAAGTGAGTTAGGGTTAGGGTGCAGGTAGGGTGAGTGTGCGATAGTGACGGTGTTGGGGTTTAGGGGTGTGTTAAGTGAGTTAGGGTTAGGGTGCGGGTTGGGTAAGTGTGCGGTAGTGTCGGACGTTAGGGTTAGGGTTTAGGTTAAGGTTAGTGGATATGTTGTTGTGTGCAATGTGTATTTGGCGTTTTTTGTGTCGGTGTTTTGGTGTTCGGTATGTTGAGTTGTCGGTGTGGTGTGTTGTCGGTTGTTTGGGGTGGGGAAAATGTGTGTCGGTGATTCGTACGTTCGGTCTATGAAAGTAGACCCATATATATACACATGCATAGTCTATGCTGCCATCTTTACAATCAAAATGGTAATTCAGTTTCTTGAAAATAATTCTGCAATGACTCCACTAATCACAACAATGTTCTTGAATTTAGAATGTTCTTTTCAGGTCTTTTAAGACTCCGCAAAAGTCTAATGATGCATTTCAAATTGTGTGAAGAAACTTTCTATGTATATATTCAGACAGTTTTTGGGTGGCAGAAGTAAACTGTTAATGTTTGTTTTCATTTTCAAGGTTATACAGAATGAAAGTCTCAAGAACATTTTCTGCCTAACTTTTGTTACTGATCCTTTGAGTTTTTCACACAAGACAGCACCAGTGAAAATGAAGGTTACATAATCTATTAAATAACTAATGATCAGGCAGCAACTGCGTAGTCAAGTCTGATTTGATGCTCTTCTCCATATTATTCTGCCAATGAGAATTTACTCTTGTAATTATCACAGATGCTGTTGCAACCCACCGAAATGCAGCTTCTACAATATTCTGCAACAGCAAACCATGACAACCATTGAATCTCTTAACAGCATAGTGCCAAGGATAACACAGTCATCCTTCTCTAGCAATGTGAGGAGTCCTAGTTTTTACAGAACACAAAGGGCAGGCGCAGATGCAGCAACTAAACCGACACAAGGAAAACACTGCAGAAATCACATCCCTTTCTGCACTTTTGTGCTCCTTCTAATCATCAGCCCATCTCAGTTAACTGACCCATTAATCCCCTCATTACTGAGGAACACAGCTGATGGTGGCCATAATTTCAGTGGCCATTGGGGTGATTCCCCCCCCATCTCCTTAGTACACCCTGTGTGTGCATCAACTCTGTACCACCTCTCCCTTCATATACACAAGAAGTGAACATAAGCAGAACTGCCCTACCCACCACTAGGCAGCACCATAAATTTCCTTCCCTTCTCTCTTGGATGGGTACACCCATCCTCCCTGCTTGCACTGTCAAGTGCCCCATTTCCTACTCAAATTTGGGACACCTAGGCCACAGGGTTTTATCCTCCTAGCATACCAGATTTTTGCCTCATATTTTTGGTCTATTCCTCATAAATTTGTGGTTTTCTGGCAAATCACTGGGATGATCTGAGGACTGAAGTCAGTAAACAATGACATACAATTGAGTTTTAGACTTCAAATCCTTCAGAAAACATATGCTAAACTCTTGTTACTCTACCAACTAAGTTTATAAGAGCAATATTTAAAATCTGTCCCTATTTTAGACCTTTGTCCCCCCATTTTGTCAGGCTTTGTCCAGGTTTTCTGCACTAGCAGGTTGACAGGTATACCCCCCCCCCAAGGTCTGTGATGAAAGAAGAAATCACAAAGGTTTGTATCTTTCGAAACACAGATGCCATATTAACTGAACTTACAGCACGTCATTATAAAGCATTAACTCATTCATTATCACAATATGCACCTATTTTACAAACTGTCATATGCAACCTGAACACAGAGCAGACTGGGGACAAGAGAAATCTAGCCACAAAACATTGCTGATTCACCAACGTAGAGGAATTTTTAGCGTTGGTGTACTGTGTTGTAGCTTATGTCTCCCAATCATAATCATGCAAAAAAAATTAAATAAATAAAAATGCATCAAATGGAAATAAAAACATCTTACAGGTGTTAACATGCTCTCTATAAAACAAACTATGGTCATGAAGAGCAAAAATGATGATACTGTTCCATACAGAAATGTATCTGCCTCCTCAACCTGCAGCAAATGTTGCCTCAGACAATAAAACGTTTCACAAGTACACTGAGACACACTGAATTCTACTGCTCAAATCGAAATACATTTTCATCTGAATGTACAGAGTTTTCCCCTTATACATGCAACCAATTTCAAATTAGTGCAAACAAACAAATGCAGTATACGGCTGTAGAATTATTAGCACTGTTTATTTCAGGACACACCATCAGACTGAGGGCGGTGCTGGTTTGAATGACATCCCAACAGGACTTCCAGATAAGTGTTTAGACCCTGTACTACACACAGTTTTAAGTGCCTTGCAGTCCTTTTTTCAGGGGTGCGGAGGGGTGTAAGTCCTCAATGTACATTGCACTATTTTTGTTTTCATCTCGTTTTTTAAGAACATGACTCGCATGAAAATTCATTTCTTAAAAACAGTTCTGACATAAGGCAGACTCACATCACTCTGGGGGTGGTACTTTCTACTGTGCACCCTGGTGTGTCTTACTATAAACACTTGTTGAGTTATCAACTATGGAGAAAGAATGCACCGCCACTGGAAATGGGGAAAAGTAGGCTGTTCTTGATAGGCTGGTTTATAGAACTGTTTAGACAAAAGGCTAATATGGCAGACTGTTTAATATGCTAAACTAGAAACCAGCAAGTGACAAACATTACAAATACAACAGAATGCTCACTCAGTGACAACATGGCAAACTTTTGATCACTCAGTTAACAGTTGCACAAAATGGTACAAACCACTTAAATGCCTACGTCACTAAATTAACAACTGGTGTACAATGAAAATTTATAACAAATGCATATCATGTAGATGAAAGAAAGTGCCACCTGATCAAATGTTTTTTGTAAATATCTCAGTATTAAGTTTTGTACATTTCTTGTTTAAGTGCACCTAAATCCTGCTGTCTTCTTAGATGATATATCTGTAGTCACTGCACTATTTTTTGCATGGGGTTTATGGCACGTACTACAGGAAAAAGCTAAAAATCAGATGATCGAAGGTTCAATCCCCTTTCAACAGTCACTAAATAACATGTGCAGTGGACTAATGCTCCATTTTATATACAAGGCTAATTGCCTAGCTCCTGGATTTCCTGCAGCCAAAGTTGCAACTGAGCTGAACTATCCTGGATCAAAAACTACATTCATGTAAGAGACCTGGAGGTATAAAAAAAATAGTATGTCTACAGATTTAGGTCAAAATACTTAAGTACTGCCATCTGAACAGCTATGGTTACAAACTAGGGTCAGAGTCAAGGAGCTATAAAAAAAGATAAGTGTCACAACACAGGTGATTACCATAAAAACTAGCTTCAGATACATTGTAAGAAAACACCCGAGTATTAAGACACTAAAAGACAATAATTGTATGTACTTTCTAGTTATATAGCACAAGACAGTAAAAAATGCCTGTAATGCAACTTAAGAGGCAAAGTTTTTACTTTCTTTGCAGTAAAAAATGCCTGTAATGCAACTTAAGAGGCAAAGTTTTTACTTATCTTGCAACTAGGCAAAGAAAAGTCATTTAATTTGTCTGTGTTAGTTCACGGACTAAAACCAGATTTGTATTCCTCATTCCACAAGGGGAATACTTAAACATTCATTTACCACAGCTTTTGTTTTCTCATAGGATGCCCTACTATTCAGAATTAAAGAAGCCTACTGTACATCGCTTCCAAAGCTTGGACGCTAACAATTGCCCTTCAGTCCTCTACAATACCACTGCGGTCTCCTATACAATTCTAACGTACTAACTACTCTGTAGAATCACTCAAATGACAAATTCCAAGTACAAAGCTGCAAAATGGTAAATGAAACACAGCAGAAGAAAAAAACAAAAAAAAAAACAAAAACACTACATTTTTGGGGGAGGATTGGGTTTAGTTTTTGTTGACTGAGTTGACCTTTATTTTCATAAGGGAACTGAACTGGTATTTATACTGACACAGACTGCTTGAGGCAAAACAGAACTTCTCCGGACCCTTGCTTTTCATCGACAAGTGATGCAACATCCATTTGAATTAGCACCAGCTTCATTTGCAGTGCGCTGCATATCAGCTTTCGACTTTTATGAAATGATATTCCAGAAACCCTAAAGCTCAGCGACCATTAAGTAAAAAGCATATAATAAAAATAATTTCTTCCATTTCCTCCAAAGTTTCTAAACTGGGTAGCAAGGCTCAACACATTGAGTTCTAAGGGATGTTTAGAACTGGAAATTTGTTTTCAAAAACACTATTCAAAGTAACCAATTGAACCTATACAGGAAGCCTTTAAACTACATGGGCATTCCTATAATACCAAGAGCCACATTAAGAAATGGGTGTCTGCAAACAAATTAAATGACTTTGCTGCAGATTAAAAACTGTGATGTGTTATTAACGGATATGAACAAAGTAATTAATGGATATGAACAAAGTAATCTGATCTAGGAGGGACTATTCCATTAATAAAATAGCATGTACTAAACTTTCATGAACAAGCAGGCCTACTCTTCAGAATTGACAACAAAAATTTACAAAGCAGTGAAAGCCATAAAGCATTTTTTGTGTTACATAGCTCTGCCATTACAGGATGCATCCTGATCATACCTCTCTCAACTGGCAGATTTTTGCCTCATATTTTTGGTCTACTCCTCAAAATCTGTAGTTTCCTGGCAAATCACTGGAATGATCAGAGGAATGAAGTCATTAAATAATGACATACATTTAAGCTTCAGACCTCATATAATTCCAGAAAATGCATGCTAACACAAATCTCGTTATTCTAGCAACTTTCTACATTTACTCTATTTCTGGGCCTCTCCCTATTATGTCAGGCTTTATCCAAATTTCTTGCACCGAAAGGTATGATCCTGATATTTACATCTGAACTTGAATTTTTACCAAATAATAAAGAAATAAATAGAAATGGTTTCCAAAACATTAACACAAACTTCTTCATAGGTTTTGGTGTTATGGGGCAAAAGTGGCTTTCAGTTTCAGTCACTAAAGTTAACAGAAGCACAGATCTCAAGGGCATCAAACAGCAATTCAAAGTCAGTCTGGTCATCCTACAACTAGGATTCTAAAACAGTCTCTGTAATACCCTACGACGATGTTCAGCTGTAAGGCAGTGACTGATGCTCACTTCTACTTCCTGTACACGTTTCTGGAACCTGCACCTGTCCCGTGCCATCTCCTCCCAAGGTCCTTTGCGGTCCTCTTGGATACACACATAATACTCTGTAACTTTATCAATGAAGGTCACCTGTTTGAGGGGAGGAGAAAAACAAAAATGTTTTTAAAGTAAACATGACACTTACATTCTTAACAGCATTACAGATACTCAACAGCACAACGAAATGACTAACAGCACTTCAAACACAGAGGACTAAATAAGGTCTAACACATTTTACAAAAGGAAAAAAAGAAAGCGATTCCAAAATTAGGATTAAAGACAGAAGCTAAAAGGGGAATAGGTGTGTAACATACCTAAACAGTGAGGGAGGTATTTGGATTTGAGGACAGAGATAATATGGGATCTGCAATAAAATGGTGGGCTTCTAGGGAGACTTAAAAGATAGGTATACTGTTTGACTCATGGAAAAGAAAGGCACACGAGATGTGCTCTAACCTCATGGTGATGGACATTCAAAACAGATTCAAAAGTGCATCATACATCATGCAACGTACTACGGTTTGGTCATCTACATTAAAAGCTACATGCCCTCATAAATAGCATTCCTCCTTTTTAAGCTCTAAAATGAATATATCTCTATATCTGTAAAGTAACATGGATTATTTTACACTAATCAATTAAATGCATACTTAACTACAGTGGATATAAAAAGCTTACACAACCCTGTTAAACTGCCAGGTTTTTGTGATATAAAAAAATGAGACCACAATAAATCATTTCAAAACTTTTGTCACTTTTAATGTGGCCTATAACCTGTACAATTCAACTGAAAAACAAATCTGTTAAGGGAAAAAATATAAAAAATAAAAAACGTACAATACGCTGGCTGCATAAGTATGCACACCCTTAAAACTAATACTTTGTTGTGTGTGTCCATCCTTAAACTAATACTTTGTTGAAGCACCTTTTGATTTAATTACAGCATTCAGTCTTCTTGGGTACAGACCTGCCATGAATTAGAGAGACTCTGATTAACCTCAGATTAAGTTCAGCTGTCCTAGTAGGATTTTCCTGACATTTACTCAGTTGCCTACTACAGCAAAAGCCATGGTTCACAGAGAGCTTACAAAGCATCAAAGGGATCTCATTGTTGAAAGGTATCAGTCAGGAGAAGGGTATAAAAAATTTCCACAGCATTGGATATACCATGGAATACAGTGAAGACAGTCATCAATAAGTGGAGAAAATATGGGACAACAGTGACGTTGCAAAGAACTGGACGTCCCTCCAACATTGATGAGAAGACTTGACGAAAACTGTTCAGGGAGGCTGCCATGAGACATACAGCAACACTGAAGGAGCTGCAGGAATTTCTGGCAAGTACTAGTTGTGTACTACATGTAACAACAATCTTCATATTCTCCATATGTCTGGACTATGGGGTAGGGTTGCAAGACAAAGCCTTTTCTTACACCGAAAAATATCCAGGCCCAGCTAAAATTTGCAAAACAATGCATAAAGTTTCCCAAAAGCACGTGGGAAAATGTGTTATGGTCTGATGAGACCAAGGTTGAACGTTTTTGCCACAATTCCAAAAGGTACGTTTGGCGCAAAAACAACACTTCGCATCACCACAAGAACCAAAAGAACACCATCCCCACAGTGAATCATGGTGATGGCAGTATCATGCTTTGGGGTTGCTCTTCTTCAGCTGGAACAGGGATTTAGTCAGATTTAGTCAAGGTGGAGGAAATGATAGAATAGTTCCAAATACCAGTAAC
Source organism: Protopterus annectens (assembly GCF_019279795.1). Taxonomy (NCBI): domain Eukaryota; kingdom Metazoa; phylum Chordata; order Ceratodontiformes; family Protopteridae; genus Protopterus; species Protopterus annectens. The sequence continues at coordinate 383,804,175 of NC_056734.1, read as the reverse complement.
TTTTGGCCCAAAACCTTCAGGCATCTGCTAGAAAGCTAAAGATGAGGAATTTCACCTTTCAACATGACAATGATCCCAAGCATAAATCCAAAAAAACAAAAGAAAATTAAAAGTTTTGGAATGGCCCAGCCAGAGACCAGACCTAAATCCAAAAGAAAATCTGTGGATAACCTGAAGAGGGCTGTGCACAAGAGATGCCCTCACAATCTGACAGATTTGGAGCGCTTTTGCAAGGAAGAGTGGGCAAATATTGCCAAGTCAAGATGTGCCATGCTGATAAACTCCTACCCAAGAAGACTGAATGCTGTAATTAAATCAAAAGATGCTTCAACAAAGTATTAGTTTAAGGGTGTGCACACGTATGCAATAAGCATATTGTACTTCCATTTTTTATATTTTTTCCCCCTAACAGAGGCTTGTTTTTCCATTGAATTGTACAGGTTATATGTCACATTAAGGGTGGGAAAAGTTTTGAAATAATTTATTGTGGTCTCATTTTTTTATATCACAAAAACCTGGCATTTTAACAGGGGTGTGCAAACTTTTTATATCCACTGTATATGCATGTCAAAGGTTATTTTGCATAAAACTGAAATTTGATACAAAGTTGCATATTTTCAATGAATCAGAATCATATTTATTGGGCAAGTATGTGCACATACAAGGAATTTGACTCCAGTTTCAATGACTCTCCAAGTATGAATTACATGAACGACATACAACTATTAAGAGCAAAACAAATGACATACATACAACTATTAAGAACAAGCCAAAAAATGTAAATGTACATACAAGGTGCAAAGTGCAACTCTATGCGAAAAATACTGAAATAAAGTCTGAAAGAAACAAGTATTAACAATGATGAATCTTTCAATCATTAGAAACATTATTTCCGAAACAGTCTACATATTTGTCTGGTTTCAACATCCTTCATTATCTGGTGAAATTAACATGAGTAGTTGCCCTGCAGAGTGGCACACAGGTGCAGCAGTTACTTTTGCTTCATCACAGTGCTTAGTTGCCAGCTGGAGCGCTTTCTGTTCCACATCTACTCATCTTCCTTTTTTTTCTTCATGGGTGTTCCAGTTTCCCGCAACACCCAAAAAAAATTGAGTTGGTGAAAGTATGATCCTACGCCTTGCCCATAAGTGCGTACTGTGTAAAACAGCGGGCATGTGTGAGCATCATGCAAAGGCTTGGCAGCTAGTTCAGCATTAGTTTCTCTGCTTTTTGCACTTTAACTAAAGGGATTGGCTTCAAGTTCCTTGCAGTTAGGAAATGGATAAAGTGGCTTTTCAAAAGAAATAATAAGTGAATGAATAAATGGTTTACCCCTGGACATTTAGTTGTTTGGGAAGCAGCTTATATTGTACTACAGTTTCACTTGGAAACACTGTTTTAGCAGTCTCTCACTGCAAAAATTTGAGTATTGGTCTCTTTTCTTGCAAGAGGAACAGCTGTGACAGTTCCGGCTGCCCTTTTTCACTACAGGACTTAAAATTAATTTGTCTTGCAGAAATGTCTGCAATGTCATTGACAAAGTTTTCCACCTTTTCATCAAACTACAAAAGATTTTGCTTCTACCACTGCTTTGAATTGGAAGTGCTGCTCTGCTCCATGGATGCTCTGGAACTAGTTATGCTAGCATTTCTTCCTTAGCACTACTGTTGTTGTGGCATTAACTGCAAATGCACAAGTTTGCACTACTACTACTCGTATCAGAGTTAATATTCCTGACAAAACATGCATACTACACAAAAGCCTTTTCTAGGATTCTCGTGGTGTTAGCCTATGGTGGTACTAAGACTTCAGCTGCCTAGTGTGCAGGATGTGCAAATGAATGCATAAACACATGCAATGATGTAGCATAAGCAAATAAGCGAAGACAGATATTTAAATAAAAGGAATAAAGTCGCAATTCCTATCTGATAGTGCAAGTGTTGTGGACATCATTCTGCATCTTCATACAGAGGAAAAATGCATCAAAAATTTCATCAGTGCAACCTGTACTACCCATGTTAACACCTGCAGTAATTTGTGCTTTAGCTACCAATGCTGACTGGTTGCCCACTCTCACAAGATTACAGCTTGGAAACTATAGATGCAGAAACTTATGTACCACATCTTAACTGAAACGACATAGCAGACTGCTAGAGGGAAACAGGAAATTATCAGCAACTTGATCAACAAATTTCAGCCACATTCTTAATCTATGAGAAATTGTGACTTTTTCATCCCTATGGATACTAACATATGTCTGGCTCTTACCACCTTAGACAGAGGGTCCTTCCAGGGACACTTTAGGTGGTTCGGAAACATTGCCCACTGTATACTCAGTAAGTTCCTCAATATTGTGCTGCTGCATATGGACAATTATATATGGTTCCCCAAGACTGCAGAAGAGACAGCTATCACTGCACATCTCTGGGTGCCACAGACTGCATTCATACGGAAATAAAGTCTTCGCCTGGTATAAAAGCACACAGGTACATCAATAGGGAAGAATACCATTCTTTGAACTGCCAGGTTAACTGTGAGACAGTCAGCATGATGCTTACGGTGTGTATCATGCTTCCAAAGAAACAAGGAGAATCACCTTCCAGACTATGAGTCTAAATAATCCGTCTGCCAGAGAATCCAAAAGCAGAAAGCAATGACAGTTACCAGGAGTCGGCCACTAGGCAGCAACCGACAACACAGGGTAACACTGGGTAGGGCTGCAGTGTCTGGCCAGCTATGGCCATGACAAGCTACGCTGCTTCGCAAGGGACGGCTTGCACCTGTCACCCCTGGGATTCCGGATATTGGCTAAGGCTCTTGCCACCCCCATAGTGCCTTTTTTAGGCAAGGCTCAAATTCTAAACCTACCACCCTAGAAAACAAAAATGGGAAGAAACTAAGGGTAATGCTGCTCAATGCCAGAAGTCTAAATCTCAAAATGCAAGGACTCGAGGCCCTTCTCTGTATGGAGAACATCGATGTCTGTGCTGTGACTGAAACCTGGTTCAAGGCTCCTGAGAGCACCCCGGCACCATCAGGTTTTACCTCATATCATGCGTTCCGGCCCCAAAACCCGGACCACACCACAAAAGAAGGGGGTGTATCCATATTCATCAAGGATACCCACACCTCCAGGTTGGTGGCAACGCACGAAGCATCGGAAACCATCCAGGTGCAATTAACCATAGGCAAAACTGCTCTACAATTTGTAGCATGCTACAGGCCACCCTCTCAAACTCAGGAACCCCACACAGCCTTCCTGAAGACACTGGAGGGTATAAATGCATCTCCAAACACCATTATATTGGGTGACTTCAACTACCCGAATATAGACTGGGAACATTACTCAAGCCCCAACTTTCTAGCCCAAAGGTTCCTGGAGTTCATAAATTCAAATGCCATGGAACAACTAGTCACCGTTCCCACAAGAGGAGAAAATATACTAGATCTCATCATCACAAACATGGGGACAAAATGCTCCACACAGGAAGTATATCCCTCATTGGTGAGATCAGATCACAAACTTATCTCACTGGAAATCCACATCCTGCCCCCAACCCAAACAAAAAAGACCACAGTGAAGAACTTCTCTAAAGCAAACTTCACACTACTCAAGACTGGTGTGGTATCCTTCAAGGCTCCCGAGCCAATGGAAACCACAACCCAAGCTGCGGAAGCCCTTACAAATGCCTTCTACGAACACCTCCAGGACTGCATGGATCAGGCAATCCCTAATAAAACAAAGACTCTTTCCACCAAGGGCAAACGTCCAGTCTGGTGGACCCCAGCCATAAACAAACTTTACAATAAGAGGAGAAAGCTGTTACATGATAGAGCAAAATCCATAAAAGAGAAGACACCCTTGATCATTATTAGTAAAAAAATACGAGCACTCATAAAATCATCCAAGGCCAACTTTGAGAGAAAAATTGCAATAGATTCAAAAGACAATCATAAGGCCTTCTTCAGCTATGTTAGAAACCTGGGTGGAAACTCCCAGATATGCAGAATTAGTCCAAAATGATACAAAAATCACTGAACCCACAGACATTGCCAACATACTGGCAGACAGGTTCAGTGCAAACTTCACCCCCCCCCCCAAAAGGAGAGCTAACTATCCCAGCGGAGTGTAGCCTCCCAGACATCTCAAATGCGCAGGTGAAAGCTGCTCTCTCTAAAGCTAAAAACACAGCATCAATGGGACCGGATGGTGTCCCCGGCTGTGTGCTACACAAACTCAACGAGGAACTAAACCTGCATATAAGGCAGCTGTTTAATCTTAGCCTTACCACAGGATACGTGCCCAAGGAGTGGCGTACGGCAACTGTGGTCCCACTCCACAAAGGTGGTACCTCTACGGACCCTGGTAATTACCGCCCCATAAGCTTAACAAGCCTGGTCTGCAAAGCTATGGAGAGGATCATAATGGAACTCATAAACAAAGACATAGGGGACTTGCAGACATTGGACCCGACCCAGTTTGGCTTTGTCAAGGGCAGATCATGCCTTTTGAACTTGGTCAACTTCTTTGAAACAGTAACCAAGGCCATTGATGAGGGAAAGGCAGTCCATACAGCCTACCTTGACCTTGCAAAAGCTTTCGACACAATACCCCACTCGGGTATTATAGAGAAACTTACCAGCTTAAATGTAAACCCATATGTCACAAGATGGGTTGCAAACTGGCTAAAGGACAGAACCCACAGGGTTAGAGTTGCTGGCGCCATGTCAGACTCCAAGCCGGTCACAAGTGGTGTCCCACAGGGCTCAGTCCTTGGCCCCCTGTTGTTCGGCATCTACTTCTCAGAAATACAGGCAAACATAGGAGGACTATGGCTGACAAAGTTTGCAGATGACTGCAAACCGGGCGCCATAGTGGAAAGTACATCGGACACAGATATCCTTCAGAGGGGTCTCACGGAAACTGATAACTGGTGCCAGAGCCATGGCCTGAAGTTAAATGCCAAAAAATGTATAGTTATACCCTTCGGGAAAAACAAGGTAACCCCAAGCTACCATATAGGTGGCAATCCATTAAGCACAAAAGAGGTTATCAGGGACCTGGGGACCCAGGTTGACAGTGGCCTTTCTTTTGACACTCACATTGCTAAAGTGGTTAGAAAGACCTTCTACATTGCCCACCTGGTCATGAAGGGATTCACATCCAGATCAAGTGAGGTCATTGTTCCCCTGTACTCTTCACTTGTCAGACCAATGATCGAGTACAATGCCCCATTCGGGATGTATCTCACCCGACACCTGCAGCAATTGGAGAGACCCCAAAAATTCCTCACCAAAAGGATAAAGGGACACCAAAATCTGTCATATGCTGCCAGACTGAAGAAACTCCAGCTGTATTCAGTCGCATACCGCCTGCTCAGAGGTGACCTGTGCCTGACATACAAGGCCATGTCCAACCTGGAATTAATGGACATGCTCCACCTCAAAAAATCCAAATCTACCAGATCCACTAGAGCAAGCGACTTAAACCTTAGCACAGATATAAATAGGACATGCTGGAGGGATAGATTTGCCACCCGGAGACTCCCTAGCTGTGGAATAAAATCCCGGTCCATGTGAGGCAGAGCACCTCGCTGGCTCTGATCAAGAGAAATCTTGACCGGTGGATGGGAGATCGTAGGTTTACCCCGGGAATCATCTCTGTGTCACTGTTGGACAGAGGCACAACAAACTAATGGGCACAGTATTTTTTAACATAAGGGGTGGCGTAAGCCACAAAACTTTGGGCTAGGCTTATAAATGCCTTAGGGCAGATAGCCTAGTATAAACCTATGAACCTATAAATTAACAGCATTAAACAGAACAAATATAATGCATGTGGCTTTACCATTTTAATTCAATTTAATTCAAAAAGACTATAAATTCAATCCACACTGCAAACATCTACCTGCAAATATTAGCACAGTTACAGCCTCTCTAACTAAACCTATGGCCAACATTTACAATCTATCACTATCTATATGACTAATGCACAGAACTTTAAACATGCTTTAATACTCCCCTTCCCCAAAATTCCACAGTCTAGGCCTGTAAATGATTATAGGCCAATTTGTAACTCAAGTCCTATAGCAAAAAAATTCAAAAATAGTTTACTTTCAGCTGCTGAAGTCATATAAATATATGACCTGCTGTTTGACTACAAAACATAAACAGTAAATTACACTCTTGACAAAATAAATTTAACAGTGCTTTTTCTGTATTTGGATAACAGGTGCCATTGTTACTGCTTTAAATAAGGCTTTTGAGTCAGCTAATCAAGCTGTACTACTGGAAAAACTATCCTACTCAAGACACACTCTGGTATGGTTCAAGAACTGCTTTCCTAACAAAACTTTCACTGTGTGCAATTCTCTCATCTCTGAGATGGATACTTCAACACCAGGTGTCCCACACAAGGTCAGTCATAAATAAATAAAATAAAATAGTTTTAGTTGTCTGTTCTAAGAGGAGGCACACAGATCTACTTACAAGTTTTTCCCACAGGTAGATCAGTTCTTGGGAGACACCTATGTGAATTTTGCACCAGTAAAGGGCTGTCATGGTACTGCTTTAGCTTGTCTGCTACAATGTTTTGCACTGATGGATATGAGCCTGGGAGATGAACCATTTACATGTTACCCGTTTGCATTAGAGACACAGGTGCCAAACCATGGATGAATTTCCAGTGCCGGTCTCTGCTTTGGTTTAGATTCTGTATGGATACAATTACCTAGCATCAATTTAGCCTTTATAAACTATGACCACTGCACATCAACTAACATGAAATGAAGCAACAGTAATTTCTTTAGGAACACAATGTCTAGTATGTAAAAAAAAGCCTACCAGGGGACATAATCTTAGGCAAGTGTGGTTTCTGAACATAAGTTGTAAACAATTTCCTTACTAATGTTGTTAAATCAATATTATTCCAGACTGTTTCTGGCAAATTTAAGTCTCCAGCTAGAGGAACTATCAGTTCTTCTAATAACCAAATTTCCAATTAAGTATATAATTTCTGACCAGATCTGAAGAATCCTCAGTCTAATTCAGTAATATCTGCTCTATTAATTGTTACAAAAGAATTATCATTTGTCTCATTAATTCCACCGCTTTCATTGCTTTTTACATTTGCAAGCATACAATTCTCAGACATCTGGCATTGTACTACCACAGCATCAGACATGTTTGTCAACTTCTGTTCTCTTTTTTCTTTTAGTAAATGTTCTTCAATCCTTCCAAGGTCAGTTTTGATTTCTTCCTCTTCTTTCTACCTTCTCTTTTTGAAAAAATATGCCTTTTTCTGTAGGCAAAGTTTGTTCTAGATTTAAAAAAAAATGTTGCAGTGCATGGAGTGCCGTGATTACACTCAAACTGTTACACAATAACCTGGGTTAAGCACTACTACTACAGAGTGAGACCAGACCTTAGCAATGCTTAGAGGATTGTTAAGCACCCCAGGAACAGCTAACATCAGGTCTACCCTAAAAGAACAAAAATAATAAAAGCCAGCAAGATGAGAAGGTGGCAAAACCATTTAATAAACCCGAAGGACAAAACCTCAAGGTTATATAAAGATTGTATAAATACAATACATCCAAACCGGTTTCGGCTCCACAGAGCCTTCTTCAGTGGATACAGATAAAAATGGTTCTCATTTTTATCTGTATCCACTGAAGAAGGCTCTGTGGAGCCGAAACCGGTTTGGATGTATTGTATTTATACAATCTTTATATAACCTTGAGGTTTTGTCCTTTGGGTTTATTAAATGGTTTTGCCACCATCTCATCTTGCTGGCTTTTATTATTTTTGTTCTTGGCTCTTGTTGCCGTGCAAGAGAGTTTCACGTGCATCTGCTTTTGGACTTGGACTACCCTAAAAGAAGACAGCGCTAACCAGAAAAAACAGCAGCAGCATGAAACAGCTTCATTTCAATCCCATTTCTGCCTGCTGTCTGCTAAAGTACACCCAGTATTTTAGTTACACGTGGAATATATAAAACGTGCTTCCCTTACACAGGGAATACCCAAGACTTCAACTACTTCCCCACTGTTTTACCAGCTTTCAAAGCCATTATCATTTTTTTATTAAATTTTTTACTAGTAGTAATACACAGAGAAGATAAATCTCCATTCACTACACAGAATTCTGATCGGATCTCCAATCTAATGAAAAATAGGTTCTCGATATGGATGCCAAGATTCACCTCTCAAGCTTTGCCCTCTAGGTGAACTTCTTGACATTCACATAACATGCTCATTACAGTCAGCGTCTCAATAATAATCCTCTATTACCATTCCCTGTAATCTGTGTGTTACATAAATCAGTATCCTTTTTAGTACATATTCTCTTTGCATTAGACATTAAATTTATTTTTCCTTGTAACTTGTTGTTAACTTCTTCCTCTCTATTTCTTCTGCATGATCTGAATCCTCAGATAGCTGAATACTTGTATCTTGAATTCCAAAGTTGTCAACTGTAGTATTATGTTTAATAACAGCTGAGTGATCTTTACTGAGAATGGATACATCCTTTTATAAAAATGTTCTATTCACCCTTTGCCTAACATTATTTACCTATAAGTCCAGTCCTCAATATGAAGAGCGGTAGCGTAGTTGCCTCACAGCAAGAGGTTCTCCTGTTGAATTCTCGGCTGGAGTGCCTTCTGTGTGGAGTCTGCATGTACTCCCTGCGGTCGAGTGACCTGCGAAAGACATGTGTGAATGGGTGTGCCTTCGCTGAAAGCTGGGCGTCAGGCTGGCAACTCGGCACCATAAAAAAAACAAACAAAAACAAAAAAAATGACTGCCAATCATTAGCGGACCAGAGTTCCGCTGTGGTGACCCCTAACCGGGAAAAGCCGAAAAGACAAACAAAAAGTCCAGTCCTTAATATAACAGTTCTCCAAGCTGTGTCAACTGCACAAGTGCTATCATCATCAGAAAGTCTAGTTAAGCTAATCACAAAACTTTTGACACGAGGAACACAAGTGACCAGTGTTATCAGGTGACACCCTTAAATGTATATTGTAGTCTAATTTATAGCCGGGTAGGCTCCTTGGGATGGCTAGAGGTCTGCCAGTCTAAACTTTTAACAAACAGTGAAGATTACAGGCAACACAACAAAATATAAATCAAAGTACAAGCAGAGGAAAAAATAAAAACAGGTAATTGCACATTCAATCACAAACCAACACAGGATTGTTTCAGATGAGCTCTGGATTTATAATGCAAGCAGAATCAAAGTGGAAAGGAATGGCGACAAAACTGTGTGTGTGTGTGTGTGTGTGGTGGGGGGGGGGGTCATGAACTAAGGAGAGAGTAGATTTTTGAACATGGGGCCTTAAAAATAACCACATAAAAGTATTATATTCCTAAAGCAGCAGAAAGTATTCTATGAAATTAGCCAACATAAGTGGGGAGAAGACTACATGTAAGGACACAGGAAAAATGGAGAAAGGAGAGTAGAAGCAAAGAAACAGACAAGAAGGGATGAACTTTACTGGATAAAACTGGCAAAGGAACAAAGGTACTGGGATGGAAACGTGGGACGAGACCAAAAAAGAAGTCATGTACTTACCATAACGTTCCAGCTGTGTTGTCCATTTTCATCTATCCTTGACATATGGGTTTGGTTCCAATATCAGAACTGACTCTGTCATTAATACAGCTCATGCTGACCAAAAACTCTCAAGCATCACCTCCACTCACAATCCCTCACTCTCAATTACCCCAAATCAAGTTTGCAGATTAGATATGAAGTGATAGATAAGGAAGCCTCAACAGAAGCCATATCTGCTATGCCTTAATGATCACCATAAGTCTTGTGTACATTATCCGTTCCGCAAGAGAATCTTCAAAGGCTAGGTCATGGATAGAGGTGAGTCAAGGATAAATAAAAATGGACAATACAGATGGAAAGTTATGGTAAGTATATAACTATCTGATGTCAATTTTCATTTTATCCTTGACATATGGGGCAGAGTTCCCATCTACCTCAGACTTAGGGAGAACTCATGGAAGGATATTCCTGAGCACCACTGAACCAAAGGATGTTCTTTCCTTAGAGACCAAATCCAATTTGTAATGAATAATAAAGGTATGGGGAGAAGCCCAAGTAGCTGCTGCACATATATCATCCACTTAAGGTCTAGACTGGAAAACGACTGTACTGGCTACAGATATTGTAGAATGTGCCTTCACAAGCCTTGGCAAGGCAATTTTCTTTTTGTCATAGATAAAGGAAATACAATCCTTGAGCCATCTGGCTAAGGTCACCTTGCTGACTGGTTTACCAAACACAGCACTTGAAAAGGAGACACAGTTGGTCAGACTTCCTCATGTCCTTAGTCCAATGAAGATAAAAGCACAATTGTCTGTGAGCATCTAACAAAGGCAAACGGTACTCACCTATTTGAAAAGCTTGGAAAGAATATCAGCAAATTAACAGTCTGATTGATATTAGACTCTGGCAATACTTTAATTAGAAATATGAGATTTATTAGTAAGGAAATTGTCTTTGTGAAAAATCAGATAAGGTGATTTACATGATAAGGCCTGAATCTGAAATTCTTCTAGCAGAGGTTATTGCCACAAAAAAAAAAAAAAAAAAAAAAGAAGTCATGTACTCACCATAACGTTCCATGTTTTTAGTCCATCTCGCCCTTCATTCTTACTCATGGGTTTGGAGCTGATCCTCGGCTCCCACTCGGCCTATTACAAAGCTAAAAGTCTCTTAATTGGCTCGTGGCTAGGTAGGTATCCCATAGTGCACTAGTGCAATCCCTGGATCTTGTTTGCTGCTAAAACTATAGACAGACAGAACTAAAGTTATCCAGAAAGAGCAACGATGAAAGGTCTCGACTCTACCAAGGTAAGACTATCCTGTCTCCAGATCCTTCCATGATGGGGGTAGGTGGGTGGGTTCGTAAGAATGAAGGGTGAGATGGACTACAAACGTGGAACGTTATGGTGAGTACATAACTTCTTTATGTTCTGTAGTCTTATCTCACCTTCATTCTTACTTATGGGACAGTGTCCCCAGCACCTTATTCTGGGTGTCTCATGGGGAAATACTCCTGAGTATCATGGAACCAAATGAGGCTCTACTCCTTGAGATCAGGTCCAATGTGTAAGGAGCGACAAAGGTAGGAGGGGTAGCCCAAGTTGATGCTGCACAAATACTGTCAATTGGAGCTCTGGCTTGGAAGGCAGCAGATGTGGACTGGGATCATGTAGAATGAGCCTTAATCTTGAACAGTAGAGTTTTTCCATTGGAGGAGTAAATAAAGGAAATGCAGCTCGAAATCCAATTTGATAGAGTCACTTTGGAGACTGGCAGACCACGTCTAGAATCAGAAAAGGATACGAACAATTGGTCTGACTTGGAGTTCCTTAGTCCTGTGAAGGTAGAACTGTAACTGCCTGTGACCATCCAATTGATGAAATTTGTATTCATAGGTAGGTACTAGGCTATTGGCCCTAGGACTTATATAAGCCTAGCCAAACGGTACCCTGGCTTTTGCCACCCAAGAAAATTATTTTCCTGTGCCCCTGTCAAGCAGAGCCACAGAAGTGATCCCCCAGGGTGAATTTCCCATCTCCCATCCAATCATCAAGATTTTTCTTGAAGAGTGCTAATGAGGAGCTTTGTTTGATATAGATAGGTAGCTTGTTCCAGAGTTTGGGAAGTCTCTGAGACAGGAATCTATCCCTCCAACATGTTCTGTTTATTGTGGTGACAAGGCTTAGGTCCCTAGAGCATGTAGCTCGGAGGGATTGGGATTTCTTTACGTGGAGCATGTCCAACAGCTCTGGGTTTGACATAGCTTTGTATGTTAGGCAGAGATCGCCTCCGAGTAGGCGATATGCGACAGAGTAAAGCTGGAGTTTGAGATGGTCTGCATAGGGCATCTGTTTGAGGCCAGTAATCCTCTTTGTGAAGTATTTCTGTGGCCTTTCCAGTTGATGTAGATGTCTTGTGAGGTACATACCAAAAGGGGCATTGTACTCTATAATGGGTCTGATGAGTAGAGGGGAACAATGACCTCTTTTTTTCCTGGATGAGAAACCTTTTGTGATGAGGTGTGCCACGTTTCCTGGCTACTGTGGCAATGTGATTATCAAAGGAGAGACTACTGTCCACCTGTGTCCCAAGGTCTCATCACACTTTTGGTGTTAAGTAGACTACCGCCTATGTGGCAGTTCATGGGTACAGAGTTTTTACCAAAAGGGATGACTATACACTTTTTGGCATTGAGCTTGAGGCCATGGCTTTGACACCAGGCATCTGTCTCAGTGAGGCCCTTTTGTAGGATGTCCACATCGTTAGATTTGATTATGGCTCCTAGTTTGCAGTCATCTGTGAACTTTGTTAGCCAAAGACCTTCTGTGTTTGGTATCTACTTCTCTGAAGTACAGGCTAACAGGAGAGGACCTAGGACTGAACCCTGTGGTACTCCACTTGTCACTGGTCTGAAGTTGGATTTAGAGTCTGCTACTTTCACAGTGTAGGTTCGGTCAGTGAGCCAGTTGGCAACCCATCTTGTGACAGAGATTTTTACCTAGTTTAGGGAGTTTGTCTATAATTCCAGAGTGGGGGATGGTGTTGAAAGCCTTGGCGAGATTTAGATAGGTTGTGTGTACCACCTTACCATCATCTACAGCTTCGGTGACTGCTTCAAAGAAGTCTATCAGGTTTACGAGACATGATCTGCCTTTTACAAACCCGAACTGGATAGGGTCCAGAGTTTGGAGATTATCAATGTCACTGTTTATAAGTTCCATGATGATATGCTCCATAGCCTTGCAGACCAGGCTCATCAGGCTAATGGGGCAGTAGTTCCCAGAGTCCGTGGTGGCTCCCCCTTTGTGGAGTGGACATGGTACTTAGGTGGGGTGCCAGTTCATTCTGTAGTTCATGTAGAACGCAGTCTGGGATGTTGTCAGGTCCCATGGATGCTGTGTTCTTGGCTTTGGATTGAGTGTTTTTTACCTGTGCAGCCGTGATTACAGGTACTTTGCATTTTTCCGGTATCGAAATGGGCTCTTTAGGGGATGAGAGAGGGGTAAAGTTAGCACTGAACCTATCTGCCAGGATGTTGGCAATATCAGTTGGTTCTATATATTTCGTGCCATTTGCTGTAACTCAGAGCAGATCCGAGTGTTGCCATTGAGATTCTTGACATAGCTATTGAATGCTTTGTGGTTGTCTTTAGAATCAGTGGCGATTTTGTTTTCGTAACTAGCTTTGGAGGATTTTGAGGGATCTCAGCTCCCTCAGATTCTTACCGAGGCTGACCACGGAGTTCCTCCAATCATGGGATTTTACTCTTTTTTGCAATAGTTTCTTTCTTCTGTTGTAGAGTTTGTTTACAGCAGGGGCCACCAGATTGGCTTCCTTTTTTTGGAGGACAGCATCTTGGTTCTGTTAGGGATTGCACGATCCATGCACTCATGTAAGTGCTTATAAAGTGCAACTGTATAGGATTCAGCAGTCTTATCTCTAGTGTCTATCAGCATGGGTGTCGTGAAGTTTGCCACTTCTGTCTTAAGAAGCGTGAAGTTGGCTTTGGAGAAATTTTTTACGGTGGCTTCCCTAATGGGGGGTGGGGCTGGGATGTGGATGTCTAGGGTGATTTGCTTGTGGTCAGATCTGACCAACGAGGAATTGACCTCTGGTGTGGAACACCGGTTGCCCAGGTTGGTAATGACCAAGTCTAGGATACTGCTGCCCCTGGTGGGGGTGTGGATAAGTTGATCCAAGGCTTTGGAATTTATGAATTCCAGAAAACGTTGAGCACAAGAGTTGGTACACGAGTAGTTTTCCCAGTTAATGGTGGGGTAGTTAAAATCGCCCATTATTAGGGTGTTAAGTTATACCCTAATATTTTCCAGTGTATCAAGAAATGAGGAGTGGGAATCCTGGGCAAGGTGGGAGATCTGTAGCAAGCTACAATTTGCATTGCGGTCTTGCCCAGAGTTAGTTGTACTTGGATGCATTATACTGAGCAACTAGCCTGGAGGTGTGGATATCCTTAATGAATATGGACACGCCTCCGCCTTTAGTGCTTCGGTCCAAGTTAGGTGGCCGAAAGGTGTGGTATGAATTACAGCCTGGTAATGCAGGGGTACTCTCTGGAGCCTTGAACCAGGTCTCTGTCACTACACAGATGTCTATGTTTTCCATTTTAAGGAGTGCCTCGAGTGAGTGCATTTTGAGGTTTTGACTTATAGCAATGAGTAGCATTACCCTCTGATTTTACTTGCTTGTACCTGTTACGGTGGTGAATTTGTCATTTGAATCTTGCCTAAAAAAGACACTATAGGAGGTGGCAAGAGCCTTAGCCAGTATCCGGAATCCCAAGGGTGACAGGTGCAGGCCATCTCTGGCAAAGCATCGTGGTTTGTCGATCATGTCATCCCAGGCAGACAGATACTGGATCCCCTTAGAATGACACCAGAAGCTTAACCAATTATTGAAGTCAATCATTTTGTCCTTGTACTGTGGTATCATTCTGGGTGATGGCAGGATGCTACTCAGGGCTAGAGTCATACCTGCCTGACTACAAGATCAGAAAGCTCCTCCATGTCTCTTTCCACGTAGTCCAGGGAGGTACGTCTCAGGTCATTCACACCAACATGGACAATGACAGAGTCATATTTGTACCTGCTGTGGAGTGACCTGAGTGCATGCGTTATGTGGTGGATTCTGGCAGCTGACAGTGACTTTCTCCTTTTTAGCTTGGTGAATGGAACATCAGTGTGCCTGACTATAGAATCACCTATGACTAGAGTGTTAGGTACGCTGTTATGCCTTATGGGCTGTGGTTGAGTGGCACACTGAATTTGTGGGCTATGTGTCATTTGGGTTGTGTTGGGGGGGGGTGGAGGTTGCTTGCGTTTCTGCTTTGGAGGTCCCTGTTGCTTGGGTAGATTTTTTTTGAGAGCCTCCACGAATGTAGGTGTCTGTTTTGTGTTTCTGTGTGTGTGTTTTGGTGGTGTAGGTTTTGAGCGACTATGTGATGAGTGTGGTGTGGTGCAAGTGTTTACCTTTTCCTATTGACTGTCTAGTCCAGTCTTGGGTGAAGAGAGCTTTGCTTCCAGTTTGGTTATACAAGTGCAACTCTCACAGGTTGTAGTGTTGGGTGGTAGGAGGAGAGGGTTGTCTGTGTACATAAGGCAATTGCTGCATTGCCCCAAGATGCCCAGATTCATCAGGTAGACAGGAGAAAACACAGGGAGCTGACCCTTAGAAATGCCTGGATAGGTGCTTATTTATTAAGTACTAAAAACTGTTTTTCTCTAGACAAGTGAGGAAAGTTGAGTGCTGTAGTAATTTGCAGCTTATTTAGTGCTTACAATGAGTTCTGAACAAGTGCTGAGCTCAAAGAAATAGATTTGAGTGCTGAAACTATAAATATGGCTAGTTCTAAGAAACAAAATTAAGCTAGAAGGCTTCCCTCCAACACAGAAAAGCTTGGGGGTGCAGAAGCTTACAAACAGTCCTGGATACAGCAAATCTGTGTCTGGACTAGACAACTTATAGGAAAGGCAGGAAACAAGCTTAGAAACTTTTTTTTTTTTTTTGTAAAAGTGGAAAGGGGAAAGGAGGAGCAGAAGCTAACTGGGTTGGCCTTCTCAAATGTTCTCCCTGGAACAGGTAAAATGAGGTAATGATATTAGACTGAGAGGAGTGTCCCAGATCAAATTTACAGTAGGGGTGGGCAACTGCAAAGCCACCAAGTATAAAAACAGGATACCAAGACGGAGGGGAGGGTGGGAAACAAAAATCAGAACAAACAAACCCAACCAGATGCTTAACAATTGCAGAAAATTCTACTTAACACCTCACACACAGTGAGTAAAATAAAAGTGCTATAAATAACTCAGAAATAAGCAAAAAAACAGGATACTTAATGTTATATATATCTCAGATTCGTTAGCTCACAGCCCTTCCTCCGACTTCCTCCTATTAGCTCAGTGTGAAATGGCAGAAACAGTCACAAGTTAACTTCTTAAGTAACAAAGTTGAAACCTGAAACAACTTAAAAAAAGCTTGAAAGAACCAATGAGGTGTTTATTCCAAGGCGTAGTCCAGGCAACCCCAGTCAGCCAATGACCACAAACAATTCACTCTTGCTGAAATGCTATACTGGCTTTGGCTAAGCTATGATGACCTGGGACGTGCTCAGACACACAGCCTCCACTAATAAACAACTAGGCCCAAAACACAAGCCTGAGTATGGACAATGCTACACTACCAACACTACTTAGGTAGAAAAAATTGCAGAAATGTTAAACAGATAAAGGATCAAGGAGACTCTAGAGAATGCTTTTAAATGCAAACAAGTTATATGATACACTCCTAGCAGGAAATCAGAACAAATAAACCCAACCAGATGCTTAACAATTGTAGAAAATTCTACTTAATACTTCATACACAGTGAGTAAAATAAAAGTGCTATAACTAACTCAGAAATAAGCAAAAAATAGGATACTTAACGTTACATATCTCAGATTTGTTAGCTCAGAGCCCTTCCTCCGATTAGCTCAGTGCGTTAGAATGATAAAGTTCTACAGTTTGGTTCAAATTAGTGTGAGAGCAAACTTTAGGGATAAAGGAAGGATTTGTACAAAGAGAAACTCTGTCTTTGTGGAAAATCAAATAAGGAGGCTTTACAGACAGTGCTTGTAACTCTGATACTCGTCTAGCTGATGTGATGGCTACTAGAAACAAAGTCTTCCAAGACAGAAATTTCAACAGACATGAATGAGCAGGTTCAAAGGGTGGTGAAGTTAGCTTGGATAGAAAGGGGAACTAAATCTGACGAGGCTAGTACGAAGTGATGGGAATTATTTTGCTTCCCAATAGCTTCACTTTCTGAATCACTTTGGATATGAGAGGAAAAGGAGGGAAAGCATAAAGAAGTCCCAGGGGCCAATCGTGAACAAGTGCATCTCTCGGTGGCTCCCCTGGAGGGGTGATAAGGGAAAAGTAGCTGCTGCATTTGGAGTTGATTGGACTGGTGAAGAGATTGCAGCAAAGCTGTCCCCATTTGCAGAAGATCTGTTCCACTACTTCCCGATTCAGAGACCACTCGTGAGGCATCAAGATTGCCCTGCTGAGCTTGTCTGCTACCACACTGGTTGTCCCTGGGATGTGCGTTGCCACCAGAAAGCGCTGAGAAGAAGTTGCCCACTCCCATACACGAAGTGCCTCTCGATAAAGGGGTGTACGATCTGGTTTCTCCTTGTTTGTTGAGATACCATACCACTGACATGTCTGATTGGATTGCTACCGTCCCTAGAGGAAGAGTCATGAAGTGCTTGCAACGGTAGAAGCACTGCTCTCATCTCTAGGACATTGATATGCAGGTGAGCCTCATGATCTTGCCATGTGCCTTAGACAGTCCTGCCTAGATAATGACCCCCCCCCCCCATCTGTGAGGCATCCATGGACACAGTAGCAATGGGTTGGCGAGGAAGAAATGGAGTTCCTGTTAGTTGGTTGGGTCAAATCCACCAACGAAGGTCCTTTTTGCAAAACACTGTTAGGATGATGTGGTGAGACAGTGGCAGTTGCTGAAAGGACCACTGGGACGATAGAAGCCACTGAAGAATTTGCATATGTAATCTGGCGAAAGGGACTAACGTTATGGTGGAGGCCATGGTCCCCAAGAGTTTCAGCACTGTCTTTGCCTTGACTTTCTGTAGAGAAAGTAGACAGACAATTTGTTATCGGAGGTTCTGTACTCCTTCTGCAGGTAGACGAGCTAACATGGCGACTGTGTCTATTTCTGCGCCTATAAAAGTCACAAATTGAGAGGGCGATAAGGAAGATTTTTCCCAGTTTATTGTAATCCCCAACTGGGAACAAAGTTGGATAGTGGAATCTCTGGCTTGTAGGAGTAGCTGCCTGGTGTTGGCATTCAGGAGCCAGTCGTCCAGGTACGGAAATACCTGGAATCCTAGAAGTCTCAGGTGAGCCTTCACTACAGCCATACATTTGGTGAAAACCCTGGGGGCTGTGGTGAGACCAAAGGGCAGAGCAGAAAATTGGTACTGACTGGCACCCAGCCGGAAGCGTCAGTGACTCCTTGACGCTCTGTCCATTTTTATATGGTAGTACACATCTTGGAGGTCTATGGAGCACATCCAATCGCTGTTCCCTAACAGAGGGAGTATAGACTGCAGTGTTACCATCCGGAACTTGGCCTTCTTTATGGATTTGTTTAGTTTGCTGAGGTCCAAGATGGGCCTCCAGTCCCCTGTACGTTTTGGCACTAAAAAGAATCTGGAATAAATTTTGAATCCTATCTGGTCTGCGGGGACGGTTTGGATGACACTGTTTGTGAGTAACTTTTGCACTTCTGCAGTTGCTTGATCCCTGTGATTGGGTGGAACATCTGGGATCTTCTTGGGAGTGTGAGGTGGAAGAGAAAAGGGTATGGAGTAACCTCTTTGTACCCATTTGCCTTGGGTGATGTTTAGCCAGGCTTCTGGATACAACAAAATGCGACCCCTGACTGGCTCCAGAGAAGCACAGCTGGGCCCCACAGCAGGAGCTCTGATAGGGACAGCCTCGAAACGAATTGTGGCCTCCCTGGTTCTGCAGACTCCCCCCCCCCCCCGCCTCTAGGGCGACGTCTACCATTAGCTCCTCCTCCTCTGCCTCTGAAGGAGTCACCCTGTGCATCCGGGAAAAATCTCTGGGACTTCTTGAACCACATCTTGCCACCTCTCTGACCCTTAGGATATGGTCTAGAGGGGATGGTGAAACGTACTCCAACAGCTGCGAGAGTTTTCCCTTCTTGTTCGCACCTGGTGAGTGTATCTTTGACAATTCTTCATTGTTTGGACCTAAGGTAAAAGGGGGCATTGGTAAAGGGAGACTTGAACAGCTCTGCAAAATTACACAGGCGCATCCAGGAGCGCCTCCTACGGGAAACTTGTGAACACGCTGCCCTGCTCGCTCCATCGGCTGCATAAGAGATCAGCCTCATGGAGGAGTTCACGATGGAATTTAAGGTGGACAACTGAGCAGACACCTTCTCAGGGACTACTTCAGTAAATGTACCTTGAAGAGCATCTCCTAGCTCCTTAAGGAGATCTCAATAAAGCCTCGTAAAATGTGTTAGATAGTTCATGGATCTGAGTGTGAAAGTCGCTGAAAAGACACACTTCCCGTATCTATCCATCGTTCGAGACTCATTCGGCAGATGAAGTCTCTGCTAGCTCCTTCATAGAGGCCGCCGCCACCACCATTGCATCTACAGGCACACCCTTGGACAAAAATTCCTTCTCTTTAGGGGCAGACAGAAGTTTACTGGGTCTTCTGGGAACTGGCTCCACAGCATCAGGAGTCTCCCACACCTTCTGACTAACCAGGTCTAAAAGTTAATCAAAAGGTGGAGACACCCATGAGGCTGAGGAGACACCCATGAGGCTGAAGGTTGAGACCTGAAAGCCTTCAGGTACACTGACTCCTCATCAGAAGGGGTGACAGTTGGCCAGCCACCGCTCTACATAAGGATCTCGAAGATGTCTACAAAGGAGACATCATCAGAGGATGACTTGGGGGACCCTTCCGACTCCTAGAGGTCAGTGTCCGAAGTGATGGACTCATCCGGGGAGTCTACATGCTTCCTCATGCATGTCCTCTTCTGAGGGGGCTCCTCAGAAGGGTACTCTGGGGAGGTCTCGGAAGACTGGGGGGCCACCCAATGGGGGCTCCTGAGGCTGCGGGTCTCTGCTGTCGAGAGAGAGAAAGAGAAGGTGCTGAGACCGAGGTCAGTGCTCGAGGGGAGCGTCGGTACCCTTGCGTGGAGCTGATGAGCGAGACCGCACACTCCTCATCATCTCGAAAGCAGATCTCTCCGGCTCAGAAGACAGCCCTGATTCCGAAGAGACTGAGGTAGTCATCGGCTCCAGAGCGACCGGCTCAGAGATTGATGTAGGGTCCGAGCTCACTCTAGCCGGCACGCCGAGAGGGAGACTCGGAACAGTGGAGGTTCGGGTCCAAGTGTCCCTGTCAGGGCCGATTGGTGAGCTTCAACTCCTAGACACCACGGACGGTGCCAAAGGTGGAGTGGAACTCGGCTCCGAGACAGCCACGAGGGGGGCTGGAACCGAGGGTTTCACAACAAGTGGTACCAAAAAAGTACAGTTGTGTACACTTACCATAAATGTAGATGTTCGAGTGTATTCAATGTTGCAGTCATTACAATTAGGTTATCCTGCTGGCAGGCTGCCCCCAGTCGGCCTGAATTCCAAAGTCCTGGTCCAGCGTCTGTTGCTGTTGCCTCCTCCCTGACGTCAGAGTGTCAGGGGTACAAAAGATGCAGCAGACGCCATTTTCTTCAGTTCTTGCCCCAGATGTCAGGTGCCCCCAAAAGTGTAGGCTAAAAATATGTTAATAAAACATACATGCACCAAAGTACATTTTGTCTTAATCTACAAGCAAATACACCACATAGGTTGTATAGATTAGAGAAGTACAGATAAGTTCCAGCAAAAGTAAGGGGGATGGCGGGTGGGTAACCTGGACTGCAACAGTGAATACACCCGAACATCTACATTTATGCTAAGTGTACACAACTGTACTATGTTCTTCGTGTTTCACTGTTGCAGTCATTACAATTGGGTTGAATCCCAAAGCTATGGTTGGGAGGCTGGAGCTAAATAGCATTAGGAGCGGCTATGAGGCCCTGCAGAACTGCAGTGGCAAAGCCTGCCCTGGACAGAGTAGAGTGGTAAATGATAGTGCTTTGTAAAGGTGTGCACAGAACTCCAGGTAGCAGCCTCTAAAATGTCTTTGGTTGGTACTCCCCTGAGGAAGGCTGCTGCTCTGGTTGAATGAGGCCTAATGCCCTTAGGTACTGGCTTGTCATGTTGTGAACAGCAGAAATGAATGCAGTGGCCTATCCACTTTGAAATAGTCTGCTTTGAGATAGCTTTTCCTTATGATCCTGCAGCATATGCCACTAGTAATTGCTCTTTCCTTATGATCCTGCAGCATATGCCACTAGTAATTGCTCTGTCTTTCTGAAAACTTTGGTTCTGTCTAAGTAGAATCAAAGCTGTCTGTATGTCCAAAGAATGCAGAATTCTCTCCCCCTTGTTCTGTGGATTTGGATAAAAGGTTGGCAGATGAATAGTTTGGTTAAGGGGCACACTGGACACTACCTTAGGCATAAATGTCGGGTTTGTCCTCAGACAAACCCTGTCTGGATAAAAAATGATAAAAGATTCCACAGCCAGGAGTGCCTGTAGCTCTGAAACTTGTCTTCCAGAAGTTATTGCTAGGAGCAGAGTTGTTTTCCAAGATAAAAACTTTATATTAGCTGTAGCGGCTGGCTCAAAAGGAGGCAGGGTGAGTTTTTCCAAGACAGAGTTGAGGTCCTATGCAGGTATTGGTGATCTCCTTGGAGGCCTTAGGTTTTTGGCTCCTCTGAGGTACTGCTTTAAAGGATGAGAAATTGGTGGCTCTGTATTGTAAAGAGCTGAAATGGCAGAGCCATGAATTTTAATTGATGAAAAAGATAGGCCTTTGTCTAGCATCTCAGTTACATATTGCAAAATCCGAGGGATATTTGGTACAGCTGTGTCAATTCCTTGTGCTTGGTTCCAAGCACAGAATATCTTCCATTTTGCAGCATAAGATTTTCTAGAGCTAGACCTTCTGGCCTCCAATATGACATCCATCACTGCTTTAGTGAGAGGTGCGTTTTGTAGAACTACATTATCCGCCATGCTGCCAGATTTAAGGTCTTCAGTTGGCTGTGCAGGATCTGATCGTTTTGTTGAGAAAGTAGATGAGGTATATGAGGTAAGGTCCAAGCCGGGCATTGAGACAAGTTCCTTAGGATTGGATACCAGTACCGCCGCGGGGCCAGTCTGAGGCAATCAGTATCATTCTTGGGCTTCTCTTGTCTGACCTTTAGGAGTACCTTTGGGAGGAGAGGCAGTGGAAAGAAGGCATATACTGCTACGTTTTTCCAGCTGAAAGATAGGGCGTCCACTTTCCATGCTCGTCTGTGATAAATCCTTGTGCAGAATCTTTTTAGTTGGTAGTTGTGAGGAGAGGCAAATAGATCTATATCAGGGCATCCCCATTTCCTTGTTATTATGTTGAAGACTTGTGGATCTAATTTCCACTCGTGGGGATCCATGAGGTTTCTGCTAAGTTCGTCTGCCAGAGTATTTGTCTTTCCTGGCAGGAATTGTGCCTGTAGATGCACTTGGTAAGTTAATGTTGTATCCCACAAAGTCATGGCTAGTCTGCAAAGGGGGTAAGAATGAGTGCCTCCCTGCTTGTTTATATACCACATGACCGTGGCGTTGTCTGTCTATCAGTAGTTGTCCCAGATGAAGTAGGTCCTTGAAGGCTGTCAGGGCATTCTGGACCGCTAGCATCTCTTTTTGATTGATATGTAGATGCATTTGGTTTGCGGACAATGTGCCTTGAATACATCTTCCTGCCATGTGGGCTTCCCAGGCATAATCTGATGCATCCGTTGTTAATGTCTGCCTGGCTGGGGGTAAAGTGAGTGGCTGCCCTTTGTTCTGGTGACAAGCCTTCGCCCACCATCGAAACTCCTGTTGCAGGCAGGGAATGAGAGTAATCCTTGTTTCCAGGCTGTGGAAATGTTGAGTCCAGACACTTTTTAGGTACCACTGAAGTTTCCTCATATACAGTGTTGCATATGGAATTAGTAGAATGCAGGATGCCTTAAAGCCCAAAGCCTGCAGAATTTTTCTTGCAGATAACTGGGCCTTTGTTTCCAACTTTTTGAAATAGGTAGTCAGTTGCCTTTGTCTGGCATGAGATAAGCCATCTGGGCAGTTGCATTTAAGCTTGCACCCAGGAATATTATCTCTTGAGAGGGTACTAGTTTTGATTTCTTTTTGTTGACTGTGTACCCTATGCTTGTTAAAAAATCTCTTTACAAACGCCAGATGCTGTAGTAGAATGTCCTTGTTCTCTGCTTGAATGGGACAGTCGTCCAAGTAAGGATATATTTGTATTCCTCTTTGTCTGCAGAACGCAATTACTGGTGCCAGGCACTTTGTAAAGACCCTGGGCGCAGTAGATAAGCCAAAGGGCAGTGCAGAGAATTGGTAATGCATTGAACTTGCTTTGAATCCGAGGTATCTTCTGCATGTTTGTCCGATTGGGACATGCAGGTATGCCTCTTTTAGGTCTAAAGTCACAAGCCAAGTCTTCTTGCCCAGCATGGGCAGAAGCTGCTGTAGAGTCAACATTTTGAATTTTGGTATATCCAGGTATGTATTTAGTAAAGATAGGTCCAGTATTGGCCTCCAGGCCTTGTCCTTTCTTGGTACCAAGAACAGTCTTGAATAAAATCCTTGTCCCTGCTCTTGCTCTGGTACTCGTTGAATGGCCCCCATTTCCATGAGGGATGAGATTTGTTTTTGTGCCTCTGCCCATTAATTTTTTGGCAGATCTGGCCAACTGTTTGCCCTTGGCAGGGTATGGAAGTGAAGCCTGTAGCCTTGTGACACTATGTCTAGGACCCATTTGTCCTGGGTTATGATGTGCCAATTTTGAGAAAAAAGTGCTAGTTTTCCCCCTAAAGGTGCTGCCAGAAGATAAATGCTTGGTGCAGGCAGAGGGAAGTCATTGAGACTGTTTCCTGTATGGCTGTGATTTGTCTTCTCCACTTTTGGAGGCAGAAGCACCCCATTGTTTAGACGTGTATGAACCCTGGGATCTGCCTCTAGGGCGTCTGGATCTGCCCCTTTGTGGCCTGTCTGACACTGGAAAGGACCAATTCTTTGTTGGCCAGTGTCTGCTAAATCTTGGAGGCTGTACCTATAAGAAATCCTTGACCGTTTGCATAGATTTTGATTTGTCCTCCATTTTCTTTAACACTTCATCTGCCTTAACACCAAACAAGATGTCAAGCTGCAATGGAGCATCTAATAAATTTTGCTTTGACGTGATCAGGCAAATTTTGTTGCTTTAACCAAGCATGCCTCCTAATGGCAGAACCCGTAACAGCGGCCCTGCAGGAGGCCTCTAGAGAATCAAAACCACATTGCAAAGTATGCTTTCCAACTTGTTCAGCTGTATGCGATAAATCCTGTATTTCCTCGTTTTCTGCACATTCAGAATTTATCAACATTTTCTGTTTAAGCAGTGACATAATATATTGCTGATATTTGAGCATATGAAACTGGCAATTTAAAGCCCTTATAGTCAAGGTAGCAGAAGTGTAAATCTTTTTTCCCCATCTGTCCAGTGCCGTAGAATCCCTGTCAGAGGGGGTAGTGTTTTTTGCAGTGGAAGCCTTGATCCCTTTGGGACCCTGACAGATACCTGGGTCAGCAGTAGGGTTTTTGAAAAGGAATTTATGACAGTCAGGAACCCTGTAGTATCTGTCCAGCTTAACAGGAGCTGGAGGTAAGGAGTCAGGGGTCAGACTAGACTCTGAAAAGACATCATCCACAATGTCCAACACAGGTGGAATGGCTAGGGACCTGTGTTGTGGTAGTAAAAGGAAGTCACGGAGCCTTTTCTTAGATTCTGAAAAATGTTGGCTCTCCCAGTGGAAATGTTCCCTCATGGTATGCAAGGTTTCCCCAAAAGAGTAGTCCTCAGGAGGAGAGGCTAAAGGGATAGATTCTTCAGCATCAGAATCCTCATAGGGAGGAAGTGAGCATTCCTGATCAGAAGAGGAATCAAAAGAAATGTAAACCTGATCTGATTCTGTCTCTTGCCTAGGCCTTTTATCAGCAGGGGGATGGGAACCCCTGATCAAAGTAAGTCTTTGGCCATTTTGAGCATCTGTTTTTTGGGCGTGGAGGCCTGTCCATGAGGCTGTTGTACTTGTTTCTTTGTCTTTAAAGGTGCTTTAGTCTTTGCCATTGAAGCTGAAATCGTTTTAATGTATAACTGAGTAGGTCTGAAAACACCCTCAGAAGCCGATGCCTGCTCAGCAGCACTGGACCCATCTGAGGGGATAGTCTCCAAGGATCCAATACCTTGAGTTTCCAGCGGCCTAGTCGGTAGCGGCGTGCGGCTCTAAGGTAGCAGGCGTCAGGGGCTGCGAAGGTGCCTCACTGAGAACCGGCGACTGGCTTAGAAGAAGCCTCATCGTCGGTTTTGGACCTCGGTTGCCTGTCCTTTTCTTTTGCTCTGCATTTCTTATGAATTCCAGTAGTCGGATGGCTATCTGACGGCATCGTATAACTAAATCTTCTGCCAAAATAGTGAAATGCAAAATCGTACCGATGCTTAATAGTTGTTGGTTATATTTGGCACAAAACCAACAACTAGAAACGTCATGGTCAGGGCCTAGGCAAGGAATACAGTAAGAATGAAAGTCCTTATGAGGTATTTTCTTCCCACAAGAAATATATTTATTAACTGTTTCTGACATCGGACTGGAGCAAGAAAAAAGTTTCCCCAACGGGGTACTTAGCTTTTAATGAAGACTTCGGATCTGAAATTCAAACACGAAAATCAGGAGTCGGCCGACCGGCACTTGCGAACTGCTTCTGCTTCGGGCACCGCACAGCAAGAAAAACTGAAGAAAATGGCGTCTGCTGCATCTTTTGTACCCCTGACGCTTTGACGTCAGGGAGGAAGCGACAGCAACCGACGCCGGACCAGAACTTTGAAATTCAGGCCGATTGGGGGCAGCCTGCCAGCAGGATAACCCACTTGTAATGACTGCAACAGTGAAACACGAAGAACATCTCCAGCTCCGAAGGCCCGACTTGGCTCGGAGGAAACAACCACAACAGGGAGGACGGACTCAGGAGACTCCAGAACCGCAACAAGTAGCAGTCACGAAGACAGACCCCTCGCCACCAGGAAATCAGGCCAAACACGTTTATTTTAAAAATATTGTTGAAAGGCTTGCAGCCAACACCAAAAGCACGTAAACGCCTTAATCCACTGACAAACAGAAAATGTGCGTTTTTGTCAACTTCTTGACCATCAGACAATCAGTACATCAAAAACACTCCCTTATATAACGGTTAACATCAATTAATTGATTAGAAACATTTTGAAAATTCAAATATTTAAAGGTACATCTTGAAATGAAATGAAAAATGTATAATAGTAAATATCATTTAAAAGATGTCATTTAAAAATACTGCAGATGCATAAAACTATGAATGGCTTTCCCATAAGAACATATATTCTTAATGAATGTTTACATTTGCTTATATCAATAAGAAACATTAAAAAACATTAAAAAATGTGTATGTTCCTAAAATGTTAATAAATTTGACGAAAACGCACATTTTCTGTTTGTCAGTGGATTAAGGCGTTTACGTGCTTTTGGTATTGGCTGCAAGCCTTTCAAAAATATTTTTACAATAAACGTGTTTGGCCTGATTTCCTGGTGGCGAGGGGTCTGTCTTCGTGACTGCTACTTGTTGTGGTTTTGGTCTGTTTGCAATTCCTGCTTTTTGTGGTTCTTAGACTCCGGAACCGGCTGCGTCGGAGCCAACAACAATTTAGGCAAAGCAGACGACTTCAGGAGTCTAAGCACTACTTTCTCCACATCTTCCTCTGACAGGGTAGGCGATCTAGATCTCTGAAGAATTGTAGATGTTAAGGTTGGGGAGACCGGCAAAAGATCTCTGAACCACCTCTGATGCAATTTTTCAGTAGTCGGCTCCGAAAGGCTTGGGGCCGACACTGATATGCCAATATCGACAACCTCGACCAGCTCCAAGGACAATGGAGTCGAGAAGGCAGACGTCTGATCAAGTTTAGATGGTTTCTGAGGAGGATCCGATACACTAGTTGGAGCCGGAGAACGCGTCTTGGCCGACTTAACCTTCTCTTTCTTGGAAGAATGGGATTTGGATGAAGATGATGAACTCGCTAAGTCTTCCTCGAAGGAAGGCTTGAGGAGACCTTTCAATATCAGCTTGTTCTTCCACTCCTGGAGAACTCTGGAGCTAAAGGAATGGCAGAATAGGCAAGTTTCCTGCAAACAAATGGCTCCGATACAATATACACAATTACTATGGCCATCCGTAATTGACATCTTCTGGGAGTACTTTATGCATTTTTTTGAAACCCGAAGGTTTGTGGTCTTTGGACTCTTTAGACATGTTGGAAGGCTATGTAATAAGCAATACACAACAGACACGCGAAGACTAGGTCCTCTAACTTAAACGGGCCTAGCCCTGAGGAATATGAAAATAGTAGAGGACTAGGTCTTCTAACTTAAAACGGACCTAGCTACATATGCGGAGTCGTAGAAAGGTCAGAACTAATAGCAGTTGAATAGATGAGGAAACAACACTGCACACAAGCTTAAATTTTCTAATAACTAGAAAAAAACCAAAGGCCCTAAACACGGACCAGCAGTAAGCCTCTGTAACAAGACTAGCAAAAACACTGCACACAATATATACATATAAATATATATACAATAAGGCTAGAAAACAACATCCTAAATAAGCGCAGACCTAAGAAATATCATATTAACAAGAACTAGCACACAGGGTACCAACAAAGAACAACAAGGGCCAACCAGTTCTCAATAAAGTAACTGATTTGACAAGCAAAAAACACTTTCTAAACTATTCTAAACACTTCCAACGCTATTAAGCACTATCTAGTAATTAAACAATTCGCTACAGAAACAGTAAAGTGACAATAAGATGAAAAAGTTTAAACTTCACCACGGCCAAGCAAGAAGTACTTCTGAACCAGTAGACGCGGCAAATGAGATCTGGGGATTGTACTAGTGCACTATGGGATACCTACCTAGCCACGAGACAACTAAGAGACTTTGAGCTTTGTAATAGGCCGAGTCAGAGCCGAGGATCGGCTCCGAACCCATAAGTAAGAATGAAAGCGAGACAGGACTACAGAACATTAATCTTTTCCATGACAAGTACTACAGATCAAAGGGAGAATGTACAATGGTTTGCAACTCTAGGTTTAGACTCCAAGGTGGAGTAGGATCTTTGAAAGGAGGTTTCAGCAAGAGAGTCTCTTTTAAAAATGAAGCCAAGGAATGTTCTTCCAAACCATCATGGAAATCTGAAATTGCTTCTAGTTGTATTCTGCTGGTAGAAGGGGAAGCTCCTAGATTGAGAATAGAGGCTAAGAAATCTAAAATATCAACAGAAATGGAAAAGGGGTCGATATCCCTTTCACGAGCCCTTTACTAGTATATAGTTTAGGGGTGGAAGGCTTATAAAGAAACTACGAGAATATGGCATACCGGGGAAGAAAGGTTAAGACACCTGGCAACTAATGGAACTGGAGGAATCATGCTGTCAGCTGGAGGTTCAGAATGTCTCAATAAACTAGTACGTTTGGATAGGAGAGAAGGTCTGGAGCTGGGTTCAGAGTCCAAAGTCACTGAATCAGATAAGGCCAAAGAAAGGGGAACCATACCTGTTGAGGCCAAGAGGGAGCAAGGAGGATTACTTTGCTCTTCAACCCGAGTGCATTCTGTAAGAAGTTTGGAATTACAGGTATTGGGGGTAATGCATACGAGTCCTGAGGGCCAAGTGTGGAAAGAGGATTGCTATCGGAAAGTGGGTGGAAAAGCACATCCAGTCATCCTTTTCCAAAAATGGAAGAATGGACTGTACCATGACCATTCGGAATTTCTTTTGAACTCATTTGTTCAACATACAGAGATCCAAAATTGGTCTCCAGTCCCTTGTCTTTTCTAGCATTGAAAAGAATCCGGAGTCAATTCTGGATCCTCTCTGGTCTGTTGGGACTTCTTGGATGACTCTTTTTCTCTAGCAGTTTCTGAATTTCTAGAACTGCTGATTCCCTCTGACTAGGTGGAACACCGGGGATTTTTTTGCATATGGGGGGGGGGTACATTATAACCTCTGGAAATAATCCGCTGTAACCAATAATCTTTTGTTATATTTAGCCAGGCGTTTTGGTACAAGGATAAAAAAGTGTCCCCCTGACTGCTTCCAGAAGAAGACATTCGGACTTCCTTTCAGAAACGCTGAAAGGGCCTACCTGGGAAGGAATACCTGAAGCCCTGGTTCTGCGGACCACCTCTGCCACATGGATGGCGTCTTCCATTGTAGATCCCCCCTCTGCCCCTGGCTGAACTGGCACCACATGTCCTGGAAAGGTCCTTGGGATTTTTTAAAATATCTTTCCACCATTCTTCTGATTCCTGGAAAAGGATCATTGGGGAAGGGGAAAAACGTACACCTACAGCAGAAATGGTCTTGCCATCCTTATCATACATGGATAATCCTCTCTCTAACTTTTGGGCCAAACAGAGATGATCCAAAGGGTGCATTGATAAATGAAGACTTGAATGGGTCTGCAAAATTGCATAGATGCATCCGGTTGTCTCCTTATGGCTACGCCTGAACCCGCTGCTATAGTGGCTCCTTCAGCTGCATGGGCAATGAGCCTCATGGGAGAGTTTGACACAGACTCTGGATTCTCTCAGTAACAGCTCCCACCAGGATATCAGACAACTTCTTGAACAGGTCCTTTTGAAGTCTGGTAAAATGTGACAGGAAATTCAAATACCTTAAAGGCGAAGGTCGATGAAGCATAAACCCGCTTCCCAAGTATATCACTAGAGACTCTCTGTTGATGGAGGGATAGATGAACTCTCCTCAGAGAGTTCCTTTTTCATGGTGGCCGCTATGACCATCACATCTACTGCTAAACCTTTAGCCCAAAATTGTTTACCCTCAGGTGCAGATAAAATTTTGTCCCATCTCTTGGGGGTGGGTTCAATAGTGTCCGGAGCCTTTCACGCCTGCTGAGAAATCAAGTGAATGAGTTTGTCAGCAGACAGAATCACCCAAGCAGTAGACGGACGAGTACCAAAAGCCTGCAGGTAAACTGAGGAAGGGTTCTTGGACTTCTGATCACCCCTCTGTTTCAAAATTTCTAAGATGTCTCCAAAGGAGAAATCATCAGTGATGACCTTCGGGACCCCTCCCCTTCATCAAAATCAGTATCTTCCACGACAGATTCTTGTGGTGAATCCAACTGCTTCCTCTTGCACTTTTTCTGAGGAATCTCCTCAGGGGACTAGTCTGGAGAGTATCAGAAGATGACAGAATCTGTAACCGAGATTCCTCAGGTTTAAGTACTCGCTGCCCCAGTGGAGAGACCGGTCGAATAACTGGACACGAGGAAGGTATCTGCTCAGAGGAGGAAGGGGCCGACTGAGTCACTGTAAGAGACAAGGCTCTCCCCATTACCTCGAAGGCTGCTTCCCCCTCCCAAAAAAGGGATGGGAGCACAGAACAGGCAGACTGCTTCAGAAAAGTGGCCACTCCCTGCTCTGAAGAAACAGCCCCGGAGACAGAAGCCAGAACCAAACTGAACTGTGCCAATGCTCCAAAGTGCAGGGATGGCTTTGAAAAAATTGGAGTCGACTCCTGCATCTCGGAACCGAGAGGACAGATATGGCCCCAAAGATCTTTGGGTCCGAAAGAACTGAAGAACTCAGGGCAATAACCAGTTCTGAAGCGAGAGATATCTCCGGAACGGATACAATTAGCACCAGACAACCTGGAGCTGTAAACTCTTATGCCTCAGAGAAGGAGTAGATTAAAGGGGTGAATGAAGGTTCCGCTCCCGAGCCCATAGGGGCCGGAGCCAAACGGAGTCCTGTAAAACCTCTCACCCACAAAGTTTTATTCATCAGTCTGTCCACGTCTACTTCTGTAAGACCTTTGGTGGAACGGACTGACATTAGAAAGGGTGACTTAGACCATTGAAGGAAAACTTTGGGCAACTCACCCACAAAGGGGTCAACAGATGGGGAGTAACTAGTTCTGGGTAAAACATCCTTTTGCACCATATCCATACTCTGCAATGATGTAGTCTGCATTGATGAAGAGCCAGAAAGCAGTATTTCTTGTGCCAAAGCCTTTGGCGTCAAGGGGTTTGAAACAAGAATAGTGGTCAGTGACGGTGGTTTTCCTGGTATTAAGTCTTATGGCCACAGTCCATTGGTTCAGAGGATCTAATCCTATTTTTACCCTTCTACAAAGAGGATAATGAAGAAAGGGAAGAAAAAAAGAAGTTATGTACTCACTGTGTTGTCGATCTTCATTCATCCTTGATTTTTGGCTACTCAGTTCCGAGGTCGTTATACAGCTCACGCCGGCCAAAAACTATCAAGCTAAGACTCTACCCACAACACCCCTCTCCATATTACCTCAAATCGAGTTTGTAGCCACATAGAAACACAGAGGAATCTGCAACAAAGGGAAGAAGCCATGTCCAAGGTCAAACCTAATAGGTTACTAGGACAAGCATCCGATCCTCCAGAAAGTCTACAGGAAGGAAGAGGAGGGTGGGGTGTCAAGGATGAATGAACAGTAACAACTCAGATGGAACGTTATGGTGAGTATATATTTTCTCATCTGATGTTGTTAATCTTCATCCATCCTTGACTTTTGGGACAGAGTCCCCAGCTATGTTAAGCCCTGGGTGACCTTATGGAAGGATATTCCTGAAAACCAGAGAGCCAAAGGATGCTCTTCCCCTGGAGACCACATCCAATTTGTAATGAGTGATAAAGGTATATGGAGTAGTCCATGTTGCTGTCATACCTCTCAACTGTACAGATTTTCGTGGGAGTCCAGATTTTTGCCTCAAATTTTTGGTCTGTTTTTCATAAAGTTGTGATTTTCTGGCAAATTATTAAAGACTGAAGTTAGAAAATAATGACAGACATTCGAGTTTTAGACTTCATACCCTTCAGAAAATATATGCTAATTCAAAGCCTGTTGTTCTATCAACTTTCTAAGTTTGTAAGAGCAATATTTAAAAATTGTCCCTGTTTTTGGGCCTTTGTCCCACTTTTAATTCAAGGCTTTGTCCAGATTTCTTGCTCTAAGAGGTAGAGCGGTACAGCTGCTGTGCATATTTCATCCATGGAAGCCTTGGAATGGAAAACAGCTGACATGGCTATTGATCTGGTGGAATGCGATCTCACAGGAGCAGGTAACTCGAGGTTCTTGCTATTGTATATGAAGGTAACACAGTTTCTTTAGACAAGATAACCTTTGAAACATTCTCCCAGAGTTGGACCGAATACAAACAATTGGTCAGATTTTCTAGCTTCTTTAGTCCTGCTGAGGTAGAAACATAATGGTCTGTGAAGGTCCAGCAAATGTAAACAATATTTACATTTATTGGAAAATCTGGGGAAGAAAATGGGCAAGTCAATAGTTTGATTAATATTGGATTCAGAGACCACCTCAGGAAGAAAGAATGGGTTGGTTCTTAGTGAAACTCCATACATATGAAAAGCCAAATATAGGGGTTTGAACATATTGCTTGAATCTCAGAAATTTTTCTGGCAGAAGTAATGGCTATTAGAAAGAGTTTTCCATTAGAGAAACTAAGTGGCAAGTCAATGCTGGTTCAAAGGGGGGAGCACCAAAGACTGTACCGACCAGAGTCAGATCACATGGAGCCAGAGGACTTTTAAACGGAGGTTTTAATCATAAGACTCCTTTAAAGAACAGTTTGCATAACTAGTCGGAAAGTAATGACTGGTTCTCAAAGCCATTGTGGAAATTAGAAATGGCTGCTAATTGAATCTTTACTGTGGAAGCAGAAGCTCCTTAATCAAAAAGGGTGGCTAAAAATTCCAAAACTTTCTCAACTGGTGCTGAGAAGGGATCAAGATCATTATCACACACCCACATAGAAAATCTCTTCCACTTGCTAAAGGTAGAGTTACCTGGTGGATGGCCTAAGGGAAGCCAGTAGAATTTTTAGAACTGGGGAAGGCAAGTTATTCTGCCTGGCGACTAATGGAATTGGAGGAACCAAGTTTTAAGCTTGAGCTTCTGAAGGTTGGGGTGCGCCAGTCCCTGCGGGTGAGACAGCAGGTTTGGAACTGGGTCCAGAATCCATGGGCAGTGAATTAGACGAGGCCATAGGAAGGGAAAACAGACTTGCTGAGGTCAGAAGGGTGCAATGAGGATCACTTTGCTACTCAACCTGTGGGCTTTTTTAAAAAGAGGGGAATGAGAGGGAAGGGGGGGGGGAGGCATAGAGAAGACCTGAGGACTAATCGAGAAGGAGAGAGTCTCTTGGGGACTCCCCCCGAGAGGGGATTACGGCAAAGTTGCTGCTGCATTTGTTGTTCAGGGGTGATGCAAAGAGGTTACAGCAAGGCTGGCCCCAGTGATGAAAGATGTCCTTAGTCATTCTGAGATTGAGAGACCACTAGTAAGGGAGGAGAATGCATCTGCTCGGGTTGCCCACTATCACGTTTCAGCTGCCCAGGATGTGCGTTGCTATTAGAAAGCGGTTGGAGGTATAGCCCATTGCCACACTCAGAGGGCCTCCCAACAGAGGGGAAGACTTGATTCTGCCTTGCTTGTACCAGACCACAGACAATGTCTGATTGAACTGCTACTGTTCCTAGAGGGAGGACAGAATGAAAAGCTTGCAACGCTATGAGTAATGGTCTTCTGCATTAAAGCATAGGAAGTTATTTGTTGCCAGGCTGTTGAGTGCAGTGATGGTCTTTCCCAGAGTGCTTCCAGAGGTAAGCAATCAGGCCTCCTTTCAGGAGCTCTGGTAGGATTGTCCAGAGAAAATCTCTGGAACCCTGATTTTGCGAACCACCTCTGCCACAGGGTCGGCATCTTTCATTAGAACTCCACTCTGTGCCTGGAGGGGGAACCACCACCATGTGTGTCCTGACAAGGCCCTTGGGACTTTCTGAACCATATATTTCAGAATCTCTAATTCCTACAGTAGGACCATTGTGGAGCAGAAAAATGTGTGCTCACTGCAGATAGGTGCGAGAAGGATGAAAAGACCCTGGCTAGGGTTTCTTTAACTTTGGGACGAAAGAAAGAAGATCCATCAAAGGGAGCATTGACGAAGGAAGACTTAAATGGCTTTGCAAAGTCACACAAGCGCATCCAGGTGTGACACCTTACGGCAATGCCTGAACCCGCTGCCCTTGTCTTTCCCTTCAGCTGCATGCACAATGAGTCTCACGGACAAATTAGAAATGGACTCCAGGGTGGCTAGCTAGGAGGCAACTTTATCCTGTACCTCCTTAGAAACGGCTCCTGCGAGGGTATCAGACAACTCCTTGATCAGATCCCTCTACAGCCTCCTTGATCAGATCCCTCTACAGCTTAGTGAAATGTGCCATAAAATTGAAAGACCTTAGGGCAAAGGTCGATGAAGTGTACACCCACTTTCCAAATCTGTCCATCGTCCTAGATTCGCAGTTAGGAGGATGAATAGTGGGACTCTCATTGACAAGTTCCTTTTTGGTGGTCGCCACCACCACTACTACAGCATTTACTAAGCCCTTAGCCCAATGCTGGTGGTCTTCAGGGGCTGACAAATTTTGTCTGGTCTTTGCGGAATCAGCTCTAATGGAATCGTGGCATTCCATGTTCGCTGCGCAAGCAATTTAATAAGCTTGTCAGTGGGAGGGGTAACCCAAGAAGTAGATGGGCAAGCACCAAAAGCTTGCAAGTCCACAGATTCCTCAGAGTTCGGGTCTTTAGGTTATCAGTCACCCCTCTGTTTGAGGATCTCTAAAACATCGCCGAAGGAGATGTCTTCCAGGGGTGACCGGGGAGAATCCTCCCCATCACAGAAGTCAGTGTCTTCAGTAACAGATTCTACCAGGGAATCCAAGTGCTTCATCTTGCATGTCTTCTTCTGAGGTGGCTCCTCAGCGGGGATTTCTGAAGAGGACTCCGAAGAAGAGGGGATCCTGTACAGGGATAACTTGCAGCTTTGGTGCTTGCTGCCCAGGCGTGGAGGGTAGTGGCAGCTATGGGCAAGGAGCAGGCTGGGAATATAACTCTGACACAGAAGGGGCCAGCTGACAGCCTGCAGAGGCCAACACCCTCTCCATAACCTGGAACGCAGGCACCCCCCCAAAGAGGGATGGGAGCTTGAAACCAAGAAGGATAACCTCGGAACAGATGTCACACTCCATTCTGAGAAACCGACCTCCAAAAGTAGCAGCTCGAATAAAAGGCTGGGACCAAACCACAACCCTCAGACCTGACAGCAGACCTACAGCCTCAGGAGTCTGCCAGTTCTGAAGGAGCCAAAGTAAGGGCAGATCCTGGAACCAAAGGTGGAAAGGCTATTGGTACCAGAGCAGCTGGGACCGGCGGGATCGAGTGGGAAGCTGTAAGTCATCTGAGGAGGTTAGTGGAGGAAGACTGTTGTAGTCCTGGGAGAAAATGTGGGGAGAGGTATCTGGAAGGAAACAGAGACCCCTGGCCACTAGGAGCCGATCCACCAACCTCATGACATACACTTTGGCGAGACTCCTGGAGGAACGGACAGATAACCCAGTGGGGGATTCTGGCCTAAGAAAAGATTGGGTAGCTGCCCCATAAAGAGGTCAACAAAAGGTGAATATCTTGTCCTGAGTAAATACATTATTTCTGATTTCAGCACCGGGGGGGGGCAATGTCTGCTGCACTGCAGTATGAGAGGTTGGCACAGAACAGGAAACTAAAGAAGTCAGTGTCGAGGTTAGTGGTGCCATAGTAGTAGTAGTTGGTGCTGAGGGGGGTGTCTGTTCCGAAAGTCTCTGAACCTTAGCTTCGGTTCTGTAGATGTGGAGGGGACAGAAGTCTTATGCTTTTGAGTCACCGGTGCCAAAGGAGAAGTTGTCACCAAGTGACTTTTCCTCATACCAAGGTATGTTTTAGAGGGTGTTGAAAGTCTTGGATAAGGTATCTTTGAAGGAAGACTTAATCAGCCCTTTCAATACTGATTTATTTTTTCGCTCAACCAAGGCCCAGTCACTGAAGGCCTGGCAGACAGAACATTCTCGCCTCAAATGAGCTTGGCCCAGACAATATATGCAAGAAGAGTGCCCATTGGAACTGGGCATCTTCCATCCACAATACTAGCACTGTCAACCCTGTAGTGCCTTTTGGTTTTTCAGCCATGTTGACAAACGGAAGGAAAGGAGTCAACTGGCAGGAACACTCACACGTACACACGCAAAAAAGGACAGAAGGGGAAAAACTACCAACAATGGTAAATAGACATACCAAAAGATTGGTAAAGGGAAAGACATTACCAAGTATGGTAAGAAAGAGCTACCTACCAAGGTAGAGAAGGAAAAAAGAGGAAGCTGTTCTACCAACGATGATAAGAGAGAATACCGTAAAGTATGGGAAATAAAACACTCACTTAACCAAAGAAACAGAGGTAGAGAGAAATAGAACAGAACTACAAATATACATATATAGAAAAGGAGATTAGTGTTCAAAAAATAAAGAAATTTTACTTAGCTGCGAGAGAAACAGCTGACATATCTTGCGACAAGAGTGACAAACAAGATCTGAGGTAATATGGAGAGGAGTATTGTGGGTAGAGTCGTAGTTCGAGAGTTTTTGGCTGGCACGAGCTGTATAATGGCCAAGCCAGTTCCGAGGATCTGAACACAGTACCCAAAGATCAAGGATGAATGAAGATCAACATCAGTTCATCTGTTTTACTCTTGTCTTGAGCAGATATGGCCTCTCCAAAGTCAGAAGGAATCAAACCTTTCAATATTAAAGTTGCTTTTTACTTCAACAACAGCCCAATGGCTAAAGCCATGACAAACACTGCAATCTTCCTGTAGATGTACAGGACCCAAACAATAAACATATAACAGGGGAAAATCCAATAGAGGGATCTTATGGCAGCACTTCTGACATTTTTTTGAAGACAGACGGAGCCTTAGTTTTCTCATCCGTAATAAAAAAGGCTGGAAAGGGCACACATATGGGAGGAGATAGAAAGACACACTCAAACAAGAAAAAATATACAGGAAAGCTTTTTTTTATTTTTAAGAGGGGGAAAAAAAGAGGAAAGAAAGGAACTATCAATGATAATAGTAAAAGAGTACATTGAAGTATACAGAAAGAGGACTAAGAATGATGATAGCGGAGAATACAATGGAGTCTACGGAAACGAGACAGCGATTACTAACTGAAGGATGCAGGAACAGCTAAAGGTATGATAGGAGTTAAAATAAGGTAATAACCACAAAAAAAGGAAACTATCCAAAAAACGAACTAAGCCTGAGAACTCTAGTGAACGCGTCGGTTTGGAAAAGTGGCAAACAAGATCTGAGGTAATTAGGAGAGAGGAATTCTGAGTAGAGGCGAAGCTCGAGAGTAGCAGAGTCGGTTCAGATACCGGAACCAAACCCATATGTCAAGGATAAAATGAAAATTGACATCAGATCAAACGTTTGGACTGCAGGTTAGAGACCAAGTTACCTACCAGGAATGGATAGTAGAGTATAGGCAAAGATAAACAGACAGAGGAGTGCTTATTGAAAGCTCATCTCTGGCTGAGCTTTTAACTGAATGTCCACCGAGACACCTTACTAAAAGGATACAAGGTGTACACATGTCCTACATGGACAAACTCAAAGCCTTGTCACTATACTTGGTATCATACAGACTGCTATGGTGACCTTTGCCTACCATACAAGCCATCCTCAGACCCATTACAGATGGATTTACTGCACACCAGCAAGTCAAATTGCATCAAAAATACTCATTCCAGGGATCTAAACCTCTTCTGCAATGTCAATAGAATGGTTGGAGGGACAGGTATATCTTACATAGGATACTGCTAATGTGGAATAGATTTCCCCGTCATATAAAACAAAGTTAATCTCTGTCCATTTTCAAGTGCAACTTAGATCCATGGATGGGAAACAATGTATTTATCCCAGGATTGCATTCATACTACTAATGGACAGATGCAGCTCTTAAATGCTTTATCCGATGCACGAGTCCCTTCAAATTGTCTATGCTATGATCCCAGTTATTCTCATTACATGCAATACATAACTGACCACAGGACAGGTAAGGCCTATCTATAATCAAATGACACAGGTTACGTCAAGCACAAAAAGGGAAATTAGATATGCTTAAATGGCAGCTAGCCTAGTACTTGCCTATGAAGCTGTAACAGCAGTACCACCGCTCATCAATTCCAACAGAAGGGTAATAATGGAGAAGACAGCCAAGATCCAAGAATGTTGAAACAAATCGAAGACTGAACTACACAGCTCAAAGCATTAACTCTGATGCAGCATAGGGTGACACTGGCATTTTCAGAACTATATTTATGCACAGTGGGAGCAGTGAAAACATCTTGAGTGACCTGCACAATCACAGAGAGAGGAAGGGGAAAACCTTCTTCAAGCATTGAAAAAAAAGCCACCATAAACTGACAAATCTACATCAAACAGAAATGGGGCAGGGCCTTGCTTTCAAATCAAAAGGTTTTGGCATCAAAAGCTTTCAATCTAGAATAATACCTCTTTCCCTAACCTGATTCAGCCAAAATAGTCATACTTCCAGATGTGGGTCAGTGGACAAGACAGAAGCCCCTTTGAAATGTTTTTTTTTTTTTTACATGAATTTAATTAGTTGGAGACTACACAGCTTCAGACACTACCTCAGATAATTTCTAGGCTTCTTAAGAAGCATACACTTCTACTTTAGTCACTTCAGCAGCTGTCTCTTTTGAAAGATGCCTTGCAAATCTGTTCAAGGAAGGCAAAGATGTTACTGCACAAAGTATCTGGGGAACGCTATGGAAATAGCTCGAGATCTTGGAAAAAGTACAGTTGTGTGAACTTATCATAAATGTAGATGTTCAAGTGAATTCACTGTTGCAGTCATCACCTGTGGGTCATCCCTGCTGTGGTAGCCTTCGGTCTGCCCAAATACCAGAGTCAATGTTTTTGTGCGCCGGCTGCTGTCGCCTGTAGTCTGACATCAGGTCGTCAGTGCTATAAAGCAAGGCAGCCAACGTCATTACATCTGTTTTTTCTTTCCCTAACTCGTCAGAAGCACAAGGGAAAAGAGAGAAGTGGTCCTGGTGGCTAAAAGCCACCTTGGGAAGCTCGTTTCCCCCTAGGGGAAGATGTTAAATGAGGGATGGAGGAAGGGAAACCAAGACTGCAACAGTGAATACACTCAAACATTTATATTTTTGTAAATGTACACAACTGTACTATATTCTTCGTGTTTCACTGTTGCTGTCATCACCTGTGGGAAGATCCCCAAAGCTGAGGAAAAGGGTGGAAGGATAGGTTGAGTCCTAGGTATGGGTCAGGAGGCCCTGGAGAATTGCAGAGGCAAACCCTGCCCTAGACTTAGAAAAGAGAGGTAGGTGGTAATGCTTTGTAAAGTTATGGACAGAGGTCCAGGTGGCCACTTCCAAGATGTCCCTGCTAGGTGCTCCTCTCAGGAAGGCAGTGGAAGGGGATGTTGTCCTAGTGGCGTGGGTACGAATAGACTTAGGGATGGGTTTCCCCATGTAGTCTGTAGCAAAAATGGATACCGTGTGAAATTCATTTGGAAATGGTTTGGAGATGGGCTTCCCCTCTGCCCCTGGGGCAAAGCTTACAAGAAGCTGGTTTGTTTTTCGGAATGACTTAGTACAGTCCAGACAGTATCTGAGTTGTCTGTGCACATCTAGTGAGTGTAGAATTATTTCCCCCTTGTTTTGAGGGTTGGGAGGGAAGGTGGGAAGATGTACGGCCTGGTTAAGGGTCACATCAGATACCACCTTGGGCATAAAGGAGGGGTTAGTCCTCAGGGAGACTCAGTCTGCATGGAAAATTAGGAAGGGCTCGACAGCCATGAGAGCTTGAAGTTCCGAGACCCTTCTGGCTGAGCTAACAGCTAGCAGGATGGCAGTCTTCCAAGAGAGGTATTTCAATTCTGTTGAAGAGGCAGGTTCGAAAGGAGGTAAGGTTAGTTTCTCTAACACACAATTCGGGTCCCAAGGTGGCATCTGAGGCCTTCTGGGAGGCCTCATATTGGAAGCTCCTCTGAGGAACTGCTTAATCAAAGGATGAAAGAAGATGGGTGGGTCAGAATCATAATGGGCAGAGATGGCCGAGGCATGGATTTTAATACAGAAGAAAGAGAGGCCACTATTGAGAAACAATGCTAGGTAATCCAGGATGACAGGGGATGGAAGGTTGGGAGGTAATGCCCCCTTTTGATGGTTTCCAGGAGCAGAATCTTTTCCATTTTCCTGCATATGATTTTCTTGTGTGGGGCCTTCTGGCCTCTGTGATGATGTCCAGGACCTGTT
Source organism: Protopterus annectens (assembly GCF_019279795.1). Lineage (NCBI taxonomy): Eukaryota > Metazoa > Chordata > Ceratodontiformes > Protopteridae > Protopterus > Protopterus annectens. The sequence goes on along the minus strand of NC_056734.1, from coordinate 383,764,080 downwards.
TGCTTAACAGGGACTGCTTGTTAGTTTTTAGTGTATAAGCCATGCTGAAAGTTTGACAGTCTGTGGATTTGGGTGCAGTACCTTCCCCCTCTTCTGGGTCAAGAGGAATGACATCAGGAGAAGCAACTGTAAGGTCAGATTGTGTAATAAGGGGTACCAATGCTGTCTCAGCCAATCTGGAGCAATGAGTTGGCCTTTGGTCTCTCCTCACTTATTTTGATCAGAACCTTGGGAGTAAGGGGCAGAGGAGGGTATGCGTACACAAAGAGGGAGCTCCAGGGGAAGGTCAAGGCATCCACCTTCCATGCTAGGATGTGATACTCCCTGGTACAGAACTTGTGCAACTGGTGGTTGAGTTGAGGTTGCGAGGCAAAGAGGTCCACTTCTGGGGTCCCCCACTCCTGGGTGATTTGCAAAAAGATTTCTCTGTGAAGCTGACATTCGTGAGGGTCCAGTAAGTTTCTGCTTAGGTGGCCCGCCAGTGTGTTGTCGATCCCTGGAAAGTATTGGGCAATTAGGTGTAGCCCCAAGGAGGTGGCTGTAAGCCAGAGACTCATGGCTAACCTGCACAGGGGGTAAAGACTGTGTGCCCCCCTGCTTGCTGATGTACCACATTACTGTGGTGTTGTCTGTTTTTATAAGGAGGACCCCTGGCCTGAGATGGGGTTGGAAGGAAGTCTGAGCCTTTTGCACTGCCATCATTTCTTTCTGGCTGATATGCAAGTGAAGCTGCTGGGCATTCCAAAGGCCTTGGGTACACCTGCCTGCTAGGTGAGCGCCCCAAATCAATATCTGAGGAGTCGGTGGATGGTCTGGCCGGAAGGGCGGAGGATGAAGGGAAGACCCTTGTTCATGGCACAGGCCTCTGCCCACCAGAGAAATTCGGCCCTTATATAAGGGATCAGAGCGAGAGTGGTCTCTAGGGATTGAGTGCTGACACCAAAGGTTCTCAAGTACCACTGAAGTTTTTTCATGTGAAGCCTGGTGAGAGGGATGAGCAGGATGCAAGATGCCATGTATCCCAGGGCTTGCAGGAACTTCCTCAAAGTGAGGTGACTTCTGGAAGCAGATGGGTGAAGTAGAGAGGCAGGAAGCTCTGCTTTTCTGGGGAGAGGAAGGCCATTTTCTGGTAAGGTTTTGCTTTGATTTTTTCTCCTTGATGGTGAACCCTAGGGAAATTAGGAGTGATTTGACAAAGAAAAGTTCCTGTAGCAACTTTTCTTTGCAGTCTGCCTGAATGAGGCAGTCGTCCAGGTAAGGGTAAATATGTACATTTCTCTGTCTGCAGAATGCTGTAGCCAGGGCCAAGCATTTGGTGAATACTCTGGAAGCAGTAGATAAATCAAAGGGCAGTGCAGAGAACTGAAAGTGCCGATAGCCTACTCTGAAGCGCAGGAATTTTCTGCACAGTTCCCTGATGGAGATGTGGAGGTAGGCATCTTTTAGGTCTGGTGTCACAAGCCAGGCATTTCGTGTGAGCATAGGCAGGAGCTGTTGCAAGGCTAGCATTTTGAATCGGAGGACCACCAAGGAGGTGTTTAGTTTGGATATATCCAGGATGGGGCGCCAAGTGCTCTCTGTTCTGGGAACAAAGTACAGTCCAGAGTAAAAACCTTTTCCTGTTTGATCTGGAGGGACAGGTTCAACTGCCTCCTGGGATATTAGAGTTTGGACCTGTTTCAATGCTTCAGCCCACTGGTTTGGGGGGAGGTCTGGGTACCCTCCTGGAATAGGAGTTCACTGAAGGAGAATCTTTTTCCCTGGGAAATGATTTTTAAGACACAATAGAGTCCTTGGTTATAGAGACCCAATTGTCCTTGAAGAGGGTGAGGCTTCCTTCTAGTTTTTGATGAGTGAAAGGAGGGTAGAGGGGGGAGGGAGAGTCATTGTGCGTGCTTGCCATAGAAGCTTGGTTTTGAACTCCCTGCCTTAGAGGCGGAAGTGGTCTAATGTATGCTACGTTGCTGGGCCTGGATGTCCTGTCCCTGCGGGGGCTTACTTTGGCCCTGTCTGCTGGCAGCAGGAAAGGCCCAGTGCTTAGAGGGGAAGTTCCTGCTGAATCTGGGCGGTTGAACCTGTAAGAAATCTTTTAATGTTTGCACAGATTTTGCTTTGTCTTCCATCTTTTTAAGTACGTCTTCTGCTTTTTCCCCCAAACAGCATTTGCTTAAACTTACTAACACTGCCATACTAAAGCAAAGCCTCAGACAATACCTCGCCAACCACCATTGGATCTGTCCATGCTCTAATCCGGACTAGGGCCCTTACAATACCTCACCAACCACCATTGGATCTGTCCATGCTCTAATCCGGACTAGGGTCCTTACAATACCTCACCAACAACCATTGGATCTGTCCATGCTCTAATCCGGACTAGGGTCCTTACAAAACCTCACCAACAACCATTGGATCTGTCCATGCTCTAATCCGGACTAGGGCCCTTACAATACCTCACCAACCACCATTGGATCTGTCCATGCTCTAATCCGGACTAGGGTCCTTACAAAACCTCACCAACAACCATTGGATCTGTCCATGCTCTAATCCGGACTAGGGCCCTTACAATACCTCACCAACAACCATTGGATCTGTCCATGCTCTAATCCGGACTAGGGTCCTTACAATACCTCACCAACAACCATTGGATCTGTCCATGCTCTAATCCGGACTAGGGTCCTTACAATACCTCACCAACAACCATTGGATCTGCCCATGCTCTAATCCCGACTAGGGTCCTTACATCGACTATTTCAGACTCTTGATAACTATATTTTACTGCTATCAATTGTCTCTCACTACCAATCTCCAATTCACTCCAGGTGCAGGGTTTCTTTTCCCAACATTTGCTCTGGCTAGTATTACACTTGCTATATTCCATCTGCCATACTTGTGTATTTCAGTGCACAGTTACATATTAGTTTCTTTTTCAATTACTTTTTTGTAACCATATATTTTTTCGTCTTGTCGTATTTACCTTGTATAACTTCCTGCTTTTTATTTACTTTGTGTAACTTTATGTATTTATAAGTTGTAAAACACGATAATACTTTGAAAATTCACTTATAGAGCTTTTCTCCCCGGGCCTCTGCTGAAAATGGGCTTTTAGCCCAGTCGGACATTTACCCGGTAAGAAATGTAAATAAATAAAATGTATCCGATGACACAAACAACTTTAGCAGGTACTTTATGACTTTAGGCCTCTTTGGCTGAGAACCTGAACAGGTTTTGTCTCTCACCTGACTTGCTTATGCTTTTGATTTTTTTTTGCTTGGTAGCCAAACCAGTGATTGTTGACACAGATTCTATGAAGGTCAAGAATAAACTCCAAAAAGGACTCAAGTCGAAGTTCCCATAGAGATGGTAAACTATTTTAACTTAAAAGTCTTTTTGCTCTCCAAGAATCAGGGGCAAAACTACTGCGAATATCAAAACAGAATTAACTTCCAAATGATATAGACACAAAGGATGTTTATACAGATGTGGTATCTTGTGACAGCACTTTATGTTTCTTAAATGCATTACTATCCACAATAACATGGAACAGTATTAAACAAAGTACAAACAACTAAGAAACAAATAACTTTGAAAAGAAACAAGTATGGTATTGGGGAAAAAAGGAGTGAAAAGAGGAAATTCATTTAGGCCTGGTAAGACCGTACAATGCTGAAAAATGTCCAAAGTGTGTGCAAATGAACAGACTGGCCTGAAACATTGATCAGATCATAGCACAGGACAGAATGATTAAGTAAATATACAGCTAAACAAACTTTACAGAAAAAAATACTACAAAAGAGTAGCCAGGGGCTGTTTGTTGGATATGACTAGCTTCAATAAAAAGCAACTGATATCTGGATATAAAGTCTGTTTACAGAGCAGTATGTATAAAAGGAAAGGGGTTAGTAGCCAGTGAAAGTTTCAGATGCCTGGCATTACAGTCTAGGTTTACAGAGATGAGTCGTTGAAGACAAGAAATTAAGACATCCTGTGTGGCAAAAACCCAGGTGGGCTTGCCCCCCACCCCGAAACCCACCATTCTGCTACCCCCACAACATCTCCCACATGCACAGGGTCAGGGATTTACTCACAAGATGTAATCAAAATTAGCCCCTTTTCTGGAATGGCATCTGTCCAGTGAAGCAACAAAAATTAGGCAGTATGACACTTGGAAATTGCCACGGAGAAGTATCTACCTGTTGTAAAAGTTATCTGCTTGTGCCACTATTGCTCTTGCTGCAGCCACTAATACTACTACTAGCATATTTTCAAGGCTCAATTTACAGCCAACATCTTTAAGTAGAGATGAGAATTTATTCTAAATAGTACAACTGAACCACAACAAATGCATGGTTATAGTCACTCCCATCAAGAAAATGTGAGGACGTTTTATGTTAAAGGTAAGCAAACTGTCCTGCATTGTGTAACAGACATCTCAAAAATGGTAAAAATGGTTGTGTTCATTTGTAGGAGTTCACACCAAAAAAATAAATAAATAAATGACATGCAAGAGCATAGTAGACAAGAAAGTTAGTAAAACAGTAAATAAAAGTAAATACCATCTTGCACTCTGCCCTTAGGATTAAAAAAAAAAAAAAAAAAGTGGAGGCTTGAAACTGGACTCTTAAGAGCTTACAAACTGGGTTTAGATGCTCAAAAAGATAGAAGCAAGCCTCAGTTTCCCCAAAAATCAGATCATCTCTACAGAAAGAAGGCATAATGAATGTTTTAATGACATGGTCCTCAGAATCAGAGAATATTTACTGGAGAATGTATTCCTGGTTTCCCTGTGTAAATAGGCAGTTTCTTACAAATGGCTAACCAAAACAAAAGTGATTAATAAAGCAACTTTTCCATGTGCAGGACAGGTATAATGCAAATGCATGCAAAAATTACCTGGAGCACTACTGAGACAAACTAGCACTACAGTTATGTTCAGCATTACTATAATAAAAATGGTACTGCTAGAAACAGACCATTTTCCATGCCCATTTACAGCTTTACACTCTGCCAAAGCATGCGCATATGTACTTTCTGCAATGCTTTAAATCACAAGTAATATATGCAGAATGAAGACAAGAAATGTGTTTTGGTTATGTAGTGTATACTTCAGTGGAAAACAAGTTGTAAGCATACCAGAAAGCATGTGCACTTGAAGTTTATTCCTAGACTACCAAGAAAGGCGTATCACACCTGCCTACTTAATCCACGGTCATCATGGTAACTTACTAAGTCATAGCTGAAGCAGAAATCACATTATGCTGATAAGTTTGCTGTCATTAAATGAGTCACACATATGGCTTTCTTTACACCCTTTTACAATATGACTTGGGCGTTTAAGAAATGAGAGACTATCATTTCCCAAAGGAGAATCATTAAAAGCAGCTGGTTACATCAGCTGGCCCCGGTACACAGGTTTCATCCGTTTACATCAGGCTGTACTACACCTCTGGGTACTATTACCAGGTCTTGCTAAAAGCATCTTCACTATTGCAACAGCTACATTATTTAAAATAATAGCAATTAAAAAAACATTGTCCAATTAACTGCAAATTTATTTGATGTGCCCCCTCATCTTAAATGTTTTGGTTTATAACCACACTATAGTTACATTTCTGAAAAAGTCAGTAAGTAACAATGTTGTTATTTGTTTTAGTGGAGAGTAGGACAATGCTGTCAAATTGGCAGCTTAAGACATTACTGTTACTTCAAGTCAAGTTTTACCACTGTTGATGTGCAGTGATCATGGGGTTATAAAGGTTAATTTGTTGCTACATAATTCTGTCAACTGAATTCTAAACCAATGCACAGAAGGTCAACTACAGATTATACAGAAGCAAAGCAGTCACTATGTAAAACTAACTGGAGTGAGGTGTTCAGAGGAAAAACTGCAGATGGAATGTGGAAAGTGAAATTGTTTGAATGCAAAAAAAAAAAAATGCTTAACAGACCAGGATCTAGGCATACAACATTATGGGAATATATTTCCATAAGAACAAGATACAGATTAAGTTGAGAGACAAAAACTATAAGAAATGGAAGAGAGGTCGAACTACAACTTTGAAAACTGAAATAAGCTGGACAAACAGATTAAGCATAGTGTGAAACAAGACCATGAAAAATTTGAAGAAAATTTATATAAAGATATTGAGCACAACAGGAACCTTTGTATAGATACATAAGATGTGGAAGAAATAAAGACATACAGATCAATAAACTGTGTGCAGATTCTAAAATGTATTCTCAGACACTATAGATATAATTTACAAAATCTTACGCAAAACAGTTTGGCTCTACAAAAGGGGTGATAAGTTGTCCTAGTGACATCCAGGTAACCTCAGACACTGGAATCAAATTAGATTATATTAATAAGAACTGTGCAAACTGGATCCAAACAAAGCACAGGGAGGAGACGGAATTAGTAACAATGACCAGAGAACACTTTAGCAAGAACTTATGGTACCATTATTCACAAGGTCATACAAATATGGAGAGATTCCTTAAGATTGGAGATTTGCACTTATTAAACCTGTCTTTAAGGGAAAGGAGAGTAGGACAATACAGACCGTTAAAGTCTCCTTTCATGTTGTGGAAAAATAATGGAGAAGGTAATATTGGATAAGTTATTGTCAGAAGTGGATAGGTTGAGCCTCTAAACCATATATCAGCATGCATATGTTGAAAACAGCTCTTTTACCACCTGTAATATGATGTTCTATAACAATATAGCAGCTAGTGCTGTGATGTAATTTATATAGATTGAACTTCAGCATTTGACAGAATCACATACAAAACACTGACCAATAAATTAGAACAACTAGCACTGATGTACTCTTGATAAGATGGATAGCTGCATGGCTTACAAATAGGACAAGGAAAGCATCATACAGCAACTGGACAGGTGAAATTCTTGGTTACAGTCAGGGTGTCCCACACGGCTATATCCTTGGCCCTTACTTGTTTAGACTGTATCTTTCTGACTTGAAACTGAGGTGTTCTGCAGTCTATATGCAGATGACCTGAAATGGGGTAAACAGATTACATGTGTTAGAGATAAAGTATTTCTGCAAAATAACGAATAAATGAACCATTTAGGCAGAGGAGAATAATATGCTAATACATACATCAAAAACTAAGCATATGAGATTTGGGAGACAAATTGAAAGGTGAATATTTAATAAAGTACACAGTGACTGAAACTGTAGACTCATAATATAAGGACCTGGGTATATGGGTAGATCCAGCTATGAGTTTTTCTAATCATATCAACCAACTGGTGAATGATAGTCATAGAACTATGGGTTGTATAAAAAAATTTATAAAGTCTAGGAAATCTAAAATGATGAAGTCATTGTTTGTTAGTTACATTAGACCCAAACTTGAGTATGGAATAACAATATGGAAACTCTATAAGAAAACAAGCATGAGTAAACTGGAAAGGGTACTGCGGAAATATACCAAGGGCATCCATGGATGTGAAAATTTAAGACTAAAATATATGAATTTGTGCAGTGTCTCCTATAGATATCTAAGAGGATATCTTATTCAGGTATATAGGGTATTTAGAGACAACTACCTCTGGAAATGCTTGGGGTTATCAAAAATTACTATAGAATAATCAGACAACCTATGGAGAAGATTCTATACATCAAAGATTGAAATAATACTAATTTCATGAACTTTAATCATATTTTGACTTAGGAATGGGATCAACTCCTGTCATGGTATTAGAAAACCAAAAGGCTTGGAGAAATTAAAAAAAGAAAAACAAAAAAGATTCTATAGGAATGAGCAGTGTACTAATCTGTTCATTGACAGGAGTAGCTGATGCATGGAACAGACTACCAAATTACATTAAAGGAAGCACTAGTTTAGATATTTTTAAGAACAGCCTAGACACTTATTATAGGAACAAGTATTCTGGTATATTGGCAAGCTAGAAGGGCATTAATGCCCATGCTTAAAATATTAGTATGTATGACACTGCATGAACAGCAGCAGCAGATGCAGTGGTATGAAACTGTGCGTTATTCTTGATAAATGTATTACCTCAGCCAATTTCATAGCATCACAAAATAGTAGGCTTATCAACCCAATGGACATTTTCAAGACTAGCCACTCTTCCCAATAAAATCTTGATATTTACTGATTCCCAAAAGGGTTTGTGGAAGTATGCATACTTGAGAATGAGTGGCCAAGTATTTACAAGCTGTCTTTCTCTAATAGAAAAATATATGCCAGATCAGTTTCCCATTCAATGATTCAAGTTTTGCTTAAATAAGTGCAAAGATTAACTCTGATTCATATGGATGGGAAGTCTGATCCAGAGAGAGGGGAAGCCTCTGACAGACATAACCTGTCTTTCCAGCATGTCCTATTTATTTTGCAAACAAGGTTTGGATTCCTAGATCAGACATTGCTGATGCTGTTTGTTTTATGGATATGCAACAGGTCCATTAGGGTTAGGCAGGAGGATGCTTTGCAGGCCATGCATAGGGTCACTTCTCAGCAGCCAGTAAAAGACCAAATACAAGGACAACAGTTTGAGGCAGTATGGATAGGACTTGTTTTACACACCAAAAATTATTTCTGTGAGGAATCTTTGTGGATGCTGTAGTCCAGGAAGAACTGTCTTAGGGTGCTGAGCAAGTTTGGCTAGGTACATAATGAAGGAGGCACTGTACTTAATTGGTTGGCTTTATGAAAGCATAGTATGAAGGAGCAATGACATGTTTGAATCTGGATGCTATATCCCTGCTTATAAGTTTTGCATCATAGTGAGATTTCCTCACTACAGCAGACACATGATCAAATCAAATCACTGTCTAGAAGGCGTTTCCAAATCCTGACTACACAGTCTACTCTTAGGGTGTTATTGTCAATGTATTAGTTTGCTGGATGGCAGCATTTTTGAAAGAGTATGATGCATTTTTAGCATTGAATATTAGGCCATGACTCTGGCACCAGATATTAGTCAGTATCAGACCACCTTGGAGGATCTTTGTGTCTTGGGGAGTTTCGATGACTGCACCCCAATTTGAAATCATCTGCAAACTTGGTCATCCAAGGGTCATTGATGTTAGCCTTGACCTCAGAGGAATAGATGCCAAACAGGAGCAGCTCCAATATTGAGCCCTGATGCATCCCACTAGTAACCAACCTTTCTATGGAGATAGACTCCTATTTTAACATACTGGGTCCTGTCTGTAAGCCAGTTAGCTATTCAGCAGTGATATAGGGGCTTATACTAGTTTATTGATCTTTTCTACAATGCCCGAGTGGGGTTGTGCGTCAAAAGCCCTGGCCACTTCGAAGTAGGCAGTATGCACCATTCTGCCCTTGTCCATTGCTTAGGTGGCCTTCTCGAACAAGTCCATCAGGGCAAGTAGGCAAGACATGCCCTTGACAAATCCAAACTAATTTGGGTCCAATGTTTCTAGGTTACCTATGCAGCAAATTAGGATACCCATGATTACTCGTCTCCACAGCTTTGCATATCAGGCTAGTCAAGCTTAATGGTTGATAATTCCCTTGGTCCTTGGAAGATCTGTCCTTGTGCAGTGGGATAACCATTGCAGTCATCCATTTGCTTGGCAAAAGGCCTGTTTGCAGGCCGTGGTTAAACAGTGATTCTAGTGGGCCTGATGGTTCCTGTTTCAAGCTACTAAGGAGGCATCCTAGATTATCATCAAGACCTAGTGATGTAGTTTTCTTGGCCTTGCAGAATGCCTTGAGTACATGCTCTCTAGTGATAGGAAATACTCACATCCATAACTGGAACAGAGGGGCATCAGGCGGGAGAGGGGTAAAACTGAGTGAAACTAATTAGCAAAGACGTTTGCTACATCTTTTGCCTCCATACATGTGGCAACATTTACAATTCATCTGGTACACTGCTGTGTACTGCCTTTGAGGTTAGTTACTGGCACAGCTGAAGAAAGCTGTGCGATTCTCACTGTCTTGGTCTGGGGGGCTAATCTTACCTCAATTTTTGCTTTGGCAGATTTCATTACTCCATCAGAGTTGCTTGTTTAGGTTGATTAGGGATTTTTTTTTTACCTTGCTGGCATCAAACCTCCTAATTTTTGCCACAAATGTCTTCCTTTTGCTGTACAGTCCACTGATAATGGGATTCCAACAGGGCAGCTTGTTTCTTAAGTTGATCCTGCACTTAATATGGGGGTTACACCTGTCTATGGAGCAGTTAATACACCTATACAAGGTTTCTGAGAATAAAACTACACAGACAGCAGTGTTCTCCAGGTTGGGGCAAGGGCTTGAAATTTTGCCAGGGTGTCACCTAACAGTGGGAAGTATGCCCTAGAATAATTCCCCAAAGTTCCAGGGTTAACATGTGTCCCTGGTTTTTACCTTTACTTCAAAAAGGAGGTAGCTTTATGGCCTGACCTATCCAGAAAGGACATTACACTGGGGAGGGGTGTGCAATGTTCTACCATGTGTGTCTGTGAACCACATCAAGGATGTTTGCTCCTCTAGTAGGCATACAGACCAACTGGTCCAAGATGTTTGCATTTACAAAGTCCAAGAATCTCTGAGCCTAAAATGTTAGTGGTCATGTAGGACTCCCAGTTTGCACCGGGATAATTAAAGTCGCCCATGAGTATGGTGTTGTTGAACCTGGAAGTTAATTGGGATTTAAGGCATTGCAGAAAGTACACGTGCATGCTTTGTCTCCAACAGATTCAAGTATGTATTATGGCTTTCCTGGGTCATGGGGGGACCTATAGCTTGCAAGGTTATGAAAAGAGACTAAGGAGTTTGGAGAAGCTCAAGCGTATCACTCTGATAAACCAATCTCGAGGTATATTTGTTTCTAATGGAAAGAGAGACACTTCTATCTTTTGTCCCTTTCTGTGCAGTAGCTGGTCTAGATGCATGGAAGGCAATGTAGCACTGCACTTCCAGGGTTCTCTCCGCAGCTTTAAATGACGTCTCATTAACTGCTCAGATGTCTACACTCTCCAGGGTAAGAAGAACTTGTAGGGAATGTAGTTTCTTCCTAGCAAAGAGCAGCGACACCTTTAAATATTCCTGGACTGGTTTAGCTATGTCAGAAAGTCCACCATGGAAATGGTTTTAGCCAATATTTGAACCACCAGAAGGAACAGGTTCAGGCATTCCCTGGCATAGGCAGTGTGGTCTGTCGATCATATCTTTCCAGGCTGACAAATAAGTACCACACACACGCAATACCTAAACCGATAAAATCAGTTATTTTCTGTTCATATTATGGCATCGTCTTTGGAGATGGTAGAATGCTGCTTAATGCTAGGCTCATACTGTGAGACACACAGCCCGAGAGTTCTGTCATGTCCCTGTTCATATAGTCCAGTGAGGCACATCTTGGGTCATTTACACCCACATGGACTATGACTGAGGCACACTTGTACTTGTGGTTCAACAACCCAAGTATGTGCATGACATACAGCAGACAGGGGCTCTCTCCTTACTCAGCCTGGTGAGTGGGACATAGGTCTCACTCACAGTGGCATCTCCCATGACCAAAATGCTGGGTTGTGCAGTGGAGTGCCTTATGCGTCTACAAGCTAGACACTTTGTGAAGTGGCTGTGTATGTCAAATTCAGTGTCAACTGTGTAGAATCTTCTTGTGGTTGAAGAGGACACTTTTTATTTGTGTGATCTTAGGGAGGTCTTTAGTCTTTATGGAAATTATATTTGAGTCTCAGCATATGTGGATCTATGTATCTGGTCCATACTATATGAGGCGAGTGTAGTGTGTGCTTGTGTGTTACTGACATGTTAGCGGATATAAATACTTGCATAAAAGAGCCTTGCCTCCAGTGACATTATGTAACTACACCTCTCTCACATTGTATGAGTAAGATTTCTGGCAGAGTTGCCATGTCCACATCTAGCAATCTGTAGCCTAAACTTTTCTAAATAGCATTTCCACAGCCTGGGGCCTTTAACAAAGGATGTTGCAGCTCACGCATGGTTATAAATGAGGTGAACTGATGCAGTGCATTGTGGGATCATGACTGGTGTTTAGCAGCCTGGGACAGTTTGGAATGCCAGGTAGACCCAATGCATACCAACTTCATCTTATGTCATAGAAGGCAGACCAAAATTCCAATCAAACACAAGTGATTAAAGAAGAATCAGACACAGTCCAGCTTGAAGACTGTCAGAGGATTTAGAGAATTGTCAGCCCAATTTTTCAAGATACCACAGCACTACAGTCATGCTATTGGGGGATACAGAGATCTCCAGCAAGAAATCCAGGTACATTTCACCCTTTGCAAGCTTCTGAATTGGTCAACCACAAAATTTTGATTAGCAATCTAAACTCCAGAGGTGGACTATGCAGTACATTCCTAATTTGGTTCAAACATACTTGCAGAATAGAATTTGAGAAAACAGTCGTTGTCAAATTGTCAAACACTAATTTTCATTTTTACTACCCTGCATACAGATTTTTAAAGGACCTTAAACTTGATACGATGTAAGCACTTCCAAAATAATGGTGACCAGCATGTACGATTCCCTTTATGATTTGTGTTTAGAGAACTATCCGATTTGAATGGGATGGCAGTAACACTTCTTGTTCGGACCACTGCTCTGTTCACTTCATTTTAACAAGTAAGATGCATTTCTACATAAACACGACTTTATCCATGTCTTCAATACATAATATAGGGTATCCTAAATTTCCTCTCGTTTTCAGGCAGTATACACATTTTATTCGTATTTCATCCATTTTTAACTAGGTCAAGTCCACTAAGAACACAGCCTCTTTTCATTGGTGACACAGGAATGCTCAGTGACAGAGTTTCTCAGTCCCATTCTGCAAGCAAGCAGACACTGAGGGAGTCAAGAGCTACAGAACGATTAACACTTCACAGCCTTAATAATTTGTGCTAAATTCATTACAAACAGTTTTTTTCTTCCTGATCCCTTTCAAAAAGCTGCCATGTCATTTTGCCCCTCCCTTCTCTGACCTTTTAAACTGCCTAATACAACTAAACATATCTAGCTCTACTTACTTTATGAGATGAGCCATTTTTTCTATAAGCTCACACTCTGCAAACATGTTATTTTCTTTCTGACACAGCTTTTTATATACATGTGTGTGTATATATATATATATATATATATATATATATATATATACATATACACACACACACACACATATTATTAACAGGATCATTAGCCAGCAGAGGCAATACCTGAAAAAGCTACAAATGTTTCATCTACCTTTACTGTTATAAACACAATGAAATGATGTGTACTTTTCTTGCAAGTACAGATACTTGAAGATAAACCCATTAAATAATGTTAATGACAATCCTGTATTCTCTTCTTTGTGAAGCACAGGTACTAACACAATCTTCTCCTTACCTTTATTTTACTAGCCCGCCACCTGTGACAATGTTATCCTGCTCTTTCTGCTTTTAAAATTAGACTACCACTCCACATAGTTATAACACATTACACAACGACCCTCCCAATGAAATGATGTGTACTTTTCTTGCAAGTACAGATACTTGAAGATAAACCCATTAAATAATGTTAATGACAATCCTGTATTCTCTTCTTTGTGAAGCACAGGTACTAACACAATCTTCTCCTTACCTTTATTTTACTAGCCCGCCACCTGTGACAATGTTATCCTGCTCTTTCTGCTTTTAAAATTAGACTACCACTCCACATAGTTATAACACATTACACAACGACCCTCCCATTGATATTCCAAAACGTGCATGCTGATTGGTCAGCATGCATGCTGTAAATCAGACTTATATTAATGGAAAAAGGTCCGGTCACCCAGACTTTTTCCATTAGTAGAAGTCTTTTTTTTTTTCTTACAGCAACAGAGAAAGCAAGATCTCTGTTGCTTTTTTACAAAGTGTCTCGCTATGATAAAGGAGTTTAACATAGCGAGACAGCTTTAAAAAAAAAAGCAGAGAAAGGAAGATCTCCGTTGCTTTTTTTAAAGCTGTCTCGCTATGTTAAACTCCTTTAACATAGCGAGACACTTTCTAAAAAGCAATGGAGATCTTGCTTTCGCCATTGCTTCCACCCACAGCTCTGATGTACTGCATACACAGTACATCAGAAATGCCGCAGAATACTGGACAGCTGCGGAAGGGCAGCAAGGAGGCATTATACAGTGCCATTATTTAAGAAAATTAAGTATTTTTTTCTTAAATAATGTCACTGTATAAACAGCAATAACCCACGCCTGGGTGTGAGTAATGCTGGATTTACCCACAGTTAATCTTTGTTTGGCCACTCGGGCTTCACCCTCGTGACCAAACCACACCAACTGTGGGTAAATCCAGCATTACCCACACCCAAGCGTGGGTTATTGCTTAAATATCCCATCTTTAGAACTTCTACATAGCCTACTTTCTGACACCATCCCACCTTTTGTCAGCTGGACTCAATGCATGATGCAGCCTATCCTTTTATGCCCATAATGTCCTTCCCAATTACTCTGCAACAATAGCCTGAGGTGAGGTGGGATTCCATGCACTCAAAGAAATCTAGAAAGTTTGGTTTCAATAAAGTAGAAGCTAAAAAGTTTAATTGTAAGTACAAATATCTGAAGCTCTAACAACTGGGCATTACTGACTTAATGAAAGTGAAAGACTACATGTACTCAGTGATGTCTTCATCAGCCTCATGAATATTTATCAGGTATATGGCACATTAGCGCAAGGGGATACTACAATTAAATAATGTAAAAAAAACAGCACTTTTAACTGCAAGTACTACAATGCAATATTGCCTTTTTTCTTCTAATATGGATAACTGCAAACTATGGGTTAGGGATAACTGTAAACTGACTTACTACAGAAATAAAGTTACAAGGGTCAGCTTCCAGTGATTTCTCCTGTCCACCTGGTGAATCTGGTCATACTGGGTCAATGCAGCAATTACCTCATGTACACAGACAACCCTCTCCTCCTACCACCCAACACTATAACCTGTGATAGATGCACTTACATGGCCAAACTGGAAGCAAAGCTCTCTCCACCCAAGATTGTGCTAGACAGTCAAGAGGAGATAGTTAACACCTGCACTACACTACACCTCAAGCAACACATGGCCCTTCTAAACCCACACCATCAACACCAACACATAGCAACACTAAATCCATATATGCGGGGGCCCTTAACTGTAACCTGTCCAAGCAACAAGGACCCTGGAATCAGAAACGCAAACAAACACCAATCATAACCAAAGTGTCACATAGCTCACACCACCAGTGTGCCACCCAGCAACAGCCACTTAGGCAAAACAACGTACCCAACACTTTAGTCATAGGTGACTCTATAGTCGGGCACACTGATGTCCCACTCACCAGGCTGAACAAGGAGAAAATTACAGTCAGCTGCCTGTCGGGTGCCAGGATCTGCCACATAACGCATGCAATGCACTCAAGTCACTCCACAAGTACAAATATGACTGTCATTGTTCATGTTGGAGTGAATGACATAAGACGTACCTCCCTGGACTACATGAAGAGACATGGAAGAGATCTTGGATCATATGGCCCAGGCAGGTATGACCCTAGCCCTGAGTAGCATCCTGCCTTCACATAGAATGATACCACAATACAAGGACAAAATGATTGACTTCAACAATTGGCTAAGCTTCTGGTGTCATTCAAAGGGGATCCAGTATCTGTCTGCCTGGGATGACCTGATCGACAGACCATGATGCTTTGCCAGAGATGGTCTGCACCTGTCGCTCCTGGGATTCAGGCTACTGGCTAATGCTCTTGCCACCCTTATAGTGCCTTTTTAAGGCAAAGTTCAAAGGACAAAACCACCACCATAACAGGTACAAGCATGCAAAATCTGAAAGCAATGCTACTCATTGCTAGAAGTCTAAACCTCAAAATGCACTCCCTCAAGGCACTCCTAAAAATGGAGAACATTGATATCTGTGCAGTAACTGAGACCTGGTTCAAGGCTCCAGAGAGCAGCCCTGCAATACCAGGCTACAACTCTTACCACACTTTTCGGCCATCAAACCAGGACTGAAACACTAAAGGTGGAGGAGTGTCCATATTCACCAAGGACATTCACACCACCAGGCTAGTTGCCCAACAAAATGCATCTGAAATTCTCCAAGTGCAGCTAACACTAGGCAAGACTGCAATCCAAATTGTAGCTTGCTACGGATCCCCCACCATGCCCAAAGATTCTCACTACACCTTTCTAAATATACTAGAAAATATTAAGATACAACCAAACACCCTAATACTGGGTGATTTCAACTACCCTGCCATTAACTGGGAAAACTCGTGTATCAACACCTTTGCCCAACGGTTCTTGGAATTCATATATTCCAATGCCCTGGATCAACTAATTCATAGTTCCACCAGGGGCTCCAATATCACAGACCTGGTCATTACCAATATAGGAAATCAATGCTCCACACCTATGGTCACCCCCTTGTTGGTCAGGTCTGACCATAAGCTAATCACCCTTAACATCCACATCCCACCCCCCCAGTAAGGAAACCTCCATAAATAACTTCTCCAAAACCGACTTCATGCTACTCAAGTCAGAAGTGACAAACTTCATGACACCCATGCAGACAGGAACTAAAAGTTTGACTACAGAGTCCTACACTAAGGCACTGTACGAGGACATCCACTCATGCATGAATTGTGCCATCTCAAATAGAATCAAGATGTCCAAAAAAGGAGGCCAATCTGGTGGTCCCCTGACATAAACAAACTTTACAACAAAAGGAAGAAACTGTTGCAGAAAAGAGGAAAATCCCAGGATGCAAAAAACTTCCTTACCAGATTCAGTAAGAAGCTGAGAGCCCTCATAAAATCCTTCAAAGCTAGTTAAGAAAATAAAATTGACACAGATTCCAAAGACAACCACAAGGCATTCTATAACTATGTCAAGAATCTAAATGGCAATGCTCAGATCTGGTCTGAGCTACAACAGAATGGCATTAAATATACTGATCCCTAGGATACTGCCAATATCCTGGCAGATCAATTCAGTGCCAACTTCACCCCGGAAATGGCCCTTCTCAATACCGGAAAATTGCCAAATTCTGGTAATAATGGCCACACAGGTAAAAAACACACTCTCCAAAGCTAAGAATACAACATCCATGGGACTAGGTAACATCCCAGGCTGTGTACTACATGAACTACAAAATGAACTGGCACCTCACCTAAGTGTCATGTTTAATCATACCCTCAACCTCAGGCTTCGTGCCCACCGAGTGGCGCACCGCTACAGTTAACCCACTCCACAAGGGGGGGGATCCACCTTGGATCCCGGGAATTACCGCCCCATCAGTCTGACAAGCCTGATCTGCAAGGCCATGGAACGTATTATCATGGAACTTATAAACAAAGACATTGGCAACCTTCAAACACTGGACCCCACCCAGTTTGGGCTCGTGAAGGGCCGATCTTGTCTCCTGAACCTGAATGACTTCTTTGAATCTGCCTCCAGAACTGTGGACGAGGGCAAGGCGATCCACACAGCCTATCTGGACCTCGCCAAGGCCTGTGACACCATCCACCACTCTTGAATCATAGATAAACTTACTAAGTTGGGCATTAATCCCTATGTCACTCGATGGGTTGCAGTAGCAGACTCCAAATCCAGCTCCAGACAAGTAGAGTACCTCAGGGTTCAGTCCCGGAACCGCTCTTGTTCGGCATTAACTTCTCTGAAGTACAGGACAACACTAAGGGACTCTGCTAACAAAGTTCGCAGATGACTGCAAACTGGGAGCCACTATTGAATCCCCAAATCATGTGGATACTCTACAAAAGGGCCTTACAGAAACAGATGCTTAGTGCTAGAGCCATGGGCTCAAGCTCAATGCCAAGAAATGTATAGTTATCCCCTTTGGGAAAAAACATGTACCCGTGAATTACCACATAGATGGCAGTATACTAAACACAGAAAGTGTGATAAGAGACTTAGGGGCACTGGTGGACAGTGGTCTCACCTTCGATAACCACATCGCCACAACAGTCAGGAAATCCTTCTATGTGGCACACCTCATCACTAAGTGCTTTTCACCCAGAAAAAAAGGAGGTCATCGTCCCACTGTACTCATCCCTCATTAGACCCATTATAGAATACAACGCCCCATTTGTTATGTACCTCTCAAGACATCTGCAACAACTGGAAAGGCCGCAGAAATACCTCACTAAAAGAATCACAGGCCAAAAGTAGATGTCCTACGCTGCTTCTTCTTTTGGCTGCTCCCGTTAGGGGTCGCCACAGCAGCAGATGTCCTACGCTGACCGCCTTAAACTCCAGCTATACTCTGTCACATATCGTCTACTCAGAGACGATCTCTGGTTAACATAAAAGAGAAGGAAATTCACCCCGGGGATCAAGTCAGTCGCCCCGCTAGACAGGGGTCCAGGGAAGTAAATTATGTGGGAAGAAATAGCCAGGGAATTGTTACGGATAGGCTTGTATAGGCCCTAGGGCCGATAGCCTAGTACCAACCTATGAACAATTCTGGTCAGTGAAGACACATTAAAAGTTTTCCTCCTCTGGCAGAATTGTAGCATTTAATTCATTTAGCTCTGGAGCCTGTCAGTCTCAGGAGCATTCAGAAATCACTTGTACAGGGGTGATTTCAATATCTGTCAGTCAATCAACTACCAACGTATGCATGACATCACTGTGAAATCTATATGACAATCATGCATAATTTGCATAAATTACGGCCATTTGTCATGTCAATCACACTCACCATGCCCACTTCTACACAGTCTGACCGGGGATGGGTATTGTTCTACAATATCATACACCCACTTATTTTACATTTTGTTTACCAGGAAAGTCAGAATGGGCAAGAAGCCCGTTTTTAGCAAATGCCCGGGGAGAAAAGCTCCACTAACAATACATCTAAGAACACTTACAGCAATAGTCAATTACTTATTTTTCCACTGTTAGTTATGGTCAAGGAATAAAAAAAAAAAAAAAAATGTAGATGCAGTAATAAGGACAATTATATAGTGGAACAAAGATTCAGCACAACATGTCAGCGTGAGAGGTCAATAAACACTATATACAATATTATATGATATGCAGAATATTTTTACAGTAAAATGTAGCATTATTACTATCCTAATAGAAGATGTGTTTCACCAAACAGTCCATTTTGGGAGTACTTCATAGTAAAGTAGTAATACCTGGGCTAAATATAAGAGGGAAAGAAAAAATAGAAAGTAGAGAAAGAAGGCAGTCAGTGGATTAGGAGTGGAATAGTGTGGACTAGAAGGTGCAGAGACAAAGTATTGAAAGGTTGTCCTGGTGTAGTGCAAGAGCATAGGCAGCTGTTTGTTAGGTGTTCACCAAGAAGTGACGTAAATTAAAACTGGAAGTATTAGCGATGTTTCGAACGTGCTGGTGAATGAAATTCCATTTTCTGGACATCTTGTTAGAGAGAGAATGCCCAAAGCTACTGTTAACCTTAGTGACTTTTAGGAGTTTGTCCGAAGATCTCAGTATTATTCTAGTGTTGTTGTATTCCTGAATTATGTTTTTGAGTGCAGGGCAGTTACTGGGTTTATGAATTAAGGGGTGGGGAACAGTTAGTTGGTTCAGGGATAACAGATTAGGTAGTTCGATCCAGTTTAGTCTGCAAAGGGCAGAGCAGTGGTGAGATCTTTAGGGAAGACTAGTAGCAAGTTTTGCTGTTTTATTGTAACAGGATTACTTTGGGCAATATTGTAGTTGAGGGCCTCACCAAATGCGCAGTAGCAAGCCCCTCCAAAACCCACCCCGATATGTCATTCACGAATATGCATTCCCTCCAAATGTACTACCGAAGAAAAAGTGCACTGACATTGTAATATGACAGTAAATATAACAGTAAACTGTTTACCAACATCTGTAATTGACAAGTTTTATTGCACTAATAATATATACTATAATCAGCAAAGAAACGAAATTGGCAAAACACATGTCATCAGGCTTTTTACTGTGTAGCATTATAGCTCTCTTTGTCAGAGTCGAAATGCGATGGTTCACTGTCCCAATTAATGTCCAAACGGATTATTTTTTGGTGCAGGTGTGACAGCAAACTCTTCCTCAGTATCACTGGCAGGACCTTTTACTAAGAACAGCTTTCCTGGGTGATACTGTATTAACCGTTTGTGTACATTTAATATTTTCATATCATGTATGCACGAACAAATTCAAAACGCAGACCGGGTTGTCACTCAATTTGTGACATGCCCACTTCTGCGCAAAACGAACTGGTGAGGCCCTCAACTACAATATTGCCTTACTTTGTTCGTGTAAGATTTTTGGAGGATAGTGAAAATAGGCGACATATACAGAAGGGTGGAGAACATGTGGGTCCTGGCTATAGCGTGCCCAGTGTTGTTAGTAAGGTATGGCTTACATCTATGAAGTGTTCCAAGCTATTTCAGAACCAGCCTGATTATTCTATGCGACTCTGTTAATGTCACACTTCGATTCTCAGCTAGAGCGTCTTCTGTGTGGAGGCATACGTGAATGGGGCGTGCCTTCGTTGAAGGTTGTGCGTCAGGGCTGGTAACCCGGTACGTAAAAATCCACTACCAATCATTAGCGGCCCGGAGTTCTGCTGTGGCGACCCCTAACCGGGAAAAGCCAAAAGACACAAACAAACAAACTCTGTTAATGTCACACTACAGGTGTTAAAAGTTTAAAAACAAAAACATATTTCCCTATAACTTAAAATACTTTAACATATTGAAAACATACCTTTTTTTGTTTTACTGCTTTCACGGTCACTTCATCAGTTACACTCTCATCTTTAAAGGCATTGGGAGACCCATTACTTAAGCAATCTACTTCCTTAGAGGCAGAAGCTACACTGGACTCTGTATGTAGGGGTAAGATATTTCCAATCATTTCCACTGCGAGCTTTCCCTGACATCTGTTGCTACCAGTGTGGAGCTTAGCTTTAAAATTAAAAGGATTATAGGGATCCTGAGAATTATTAAATGTATTCCAAAGTTTCAGGTTTTCAGAGTCATCTGTACTACTACCTTCCCAGGCATCATCTTCATCATCAGAACTTGCACTGATGCTATCTGAAAGCCTTTCAGAGTCTGCAGAATTTGTGTCAGCCTTTTCTGTAAGAGTCTTGGGTACCTTTTCACTACCATTGTCACTTCTGTTATTTTGACCTGTCTGAATTTTGGCTGTGAAATGGAAAAGATCATATGGATCTGTGTTGTTTGTGAAAGAATTCCATAACTTCAAAACAGTTGAGTCCGCACTACTACAATCTGAATCAGAATATGTTCCTTCACTGTCAAAACCATCATCCTCCTCACTGTCTGAATAATCTTCACTACAATCACCATCATCATCACTATCACTATCTTCACTGCTGTTGCACAAATTGTAGCCTAAAATGTCTGCAATTAGTTTATTTTGGCACACAGGTTTAGGTGAAAATGAAATCACTTCGGCAGCAAGCACCAGCTCCTGCTCATTTTCCTCTAACTCTGCTCCCTCAGAAGTCAGGTCAGGTTCCAACAGCAGTACATGATCACTTTCATCTTTCTTCAGGACAGGAAATTCTTCAAGTTTTTGTTGTAAATTGTCAGAAACGTTTAAGTCCGATTTCAATTCCAATGCCACAGCTGTTAGCTCAGCAGGCACATCCACAGGTGACCCACAAGATTGTTTTACTCCATCAAACTGAGCTTTAGAAAGCTCAGAAGCAAAAACCTTGAGCTGTTCCTCCTCGAGGCTGGAATAGCCGTTGTCCTGATCGGGTGTTAGGCTGCCTAGATCTGGCACACCTGGCTGCAAAAGGCTAAACTCCCTCTCTACCTGCTGGAATTCTGAAGGGGACCAACTGAATAGAGGCTGAGGACTATATTCCCAAGAATTGGATCCTGCAAAATCTACTTTTGGAGAGGGCGGTTCGGGCGGATGTGTGCAATGACTGAAATCTGAACTGGAACCAGCGCCAACAGACTCACGCTGTGTACTCACACCACCATTACCTTGCAATGAAAAGTTAGTTCCCCATCTGGGAACCACATTCAGGAAAGAATGCGCACCACCATAAACACAAGCCAGTACATTCACATCAGGAACCTGGTCTGCAGGACATCCATGAAAAAAAGTCTGTTTCAAGCAACAGATTGGCAAATGTTGGGACAATCTGCAATTTTGCAACAAGCCACCGCCTGGACCTTGATTGCATGACATCTGCACAGTGCACTCTTTCACTGTATTGAAACAATCTGTCACAAAATCTCGCTCTCCCAGTTCAACACCCGGACTGCTATGGGAGCTGAAATCTCTGCACCCAAGTGCTTCAAATGACTGAGGTGTCTCCCACGCTGGGAGGAATGATCCACTTTGCACTGTAAAACTACATGTCAGATTCTGAAGTAGTGCTTGTGGATCTCCGGGCACCGAGGTCTCTAGGAAGCTTGGCTGAAATGTCACATTTGACTTCCTCGTCTTTAAGTTTGGACTAGGGTCGCCATTCAGCAGGGAATGCAGAAAATTCGAATTTGGCCGCAAAGCTTGTGACAGAATCTTGGACAGAGAGTTTTCCTGGTTTGTGGCACCCGTAGAGGACATTCCCAGCCCGGCCTCTCCTCGGCGGCAACCAGAACCTCTTCCATCAAGGAAGTGACCTCGGTTCATTATATTAAAGACAGTTGGATTGCGGCAACCGCCTTTCTTATCGCATCGGTCTTGTCACCCAGTAGCAAGTAACACAATTACGAAATCTGAAAAACTCAAAATTATATTTTTTAAATACAAATCCTTCTGAAGAAGCCATTCTGTCAATACAGTGACACTGTCCGTTGCCCAGCGAGCGGTACTGAGTTCCGCAAGTCGGCGCGGCGTGGCCGGAAATGACGCTTCATGAGCGGTTGCATCAGCTTGAATCCAATTGTAAATACCTGGTTCACTATGAAAATCAGCGAAATAGGTTCTTGCGTTAGTTCACTCAATAGGTAATAGTATTATGCAGGTGTGTTTCTTGAAATAAATTGCAAACGTAGTGCTAAGTTTTCCTGTCTAAGTTACTAGAATATGGATTTCGTCTTTTTACCCTAATTTTATTTCTGTCATGTAGTGGAGTACCGAGAAAGTCCCGCGGTAGTGGTGCTGCGGTAGCATTACCGCCTCACAGCAAGACGTTGTCCCGTTCGATTCTCAGTTAGAGCGTCTTCCGTGTGGAGGCATGCGTGAATGAGCGTGCCTTCGTTGAAGGTTGTGCGTCAGGGCTGGTAACTCGGCATCCATTACCAAACATTACCGGACCGGAGTTCCGTTGTGGCGACCCCTAACCGGGATAAGCCGAAAGACACAACAAAAAAAAGTGGAGTACCGGGGAGAAAATAAAAAATGCACACGTATATACTAGTAGTGGTTACGACTGATATTCCGTCTCGGTAAAAACATGATCAGCAATCCAGTCCAAATGGAAACCAGGTGGGCTGAGCTGTTGGTTACTTTGGTTTAAGGTGCATTTAATAGCGGCCTAAACCATTAGCAGAAAGCAGACCACAACCCTGTCAACAGGAGAAGACAGCCTGAACCATTCATCGTAACTAGCTTCTCTGTCACGTTAAGATAGCCAGTGCAAACAAAGGTCCAGTCATATCTCGCACATACAACCACAGTGGACATTAAGAATTTGCTGTTGACTGCTCTGGTTTTGGTGCACTTAAAAGCAACCTAAACTATTCGCGGTAAACAGCTCACAATCCAGACCAAAAGGAAGCCAGCTGGGTTGGGGCTGTTGGCCACTCTGGTTTTCATGCCATAGGATCATAGAAGATTACTAGGCTAATGGCCCTGGGGCCCTTGCAAGCCTTGCCAAGAGATTATCTCCAGAAAAGAAACCACAATTAGCACCTGTCGCCCTTGTCAATGAGGGACACCGGTGGAAACCTTGGGAAAATTTGTGGTTGCCCATCCACTCATCAAGGTTGTGCTTGAAGAGGGTCAGCAACGTACTTTGATTGACGTGTATGGGGAGTCTATTCCAGAGATGGGGCAGCCGCTGGGAGACAAACCTGTCTCTCCAGCAGGTTTTGTTAATGTCACATATTAGATTTAAGTCTTTCGATTGAGTACTACGTGAGGAGTTAGACTTACAGATATGGAGCATCTCTAGTAGAGCAGGGTCTGAGATTGCCTTGTAGATGAGACACAGGTCACCTCTGAGCAATCTGTACAATACAGAGTAGAGTGATAGTGATTTGAGAAAGAAAAGCAAGTGCACTGATGCAAACCAATGAACTCTTCACAATGGGAATCCACAAAATCTTCAACGTTGTGTGAATAAATTACTTTATTATATGACAAAATCAACGAACTGCACGAACAGAAGACAAGTATAAATCAAGCGCTTTCACCCGTACTATGACAGGCTTTTTCAAGATGAACCACAAGTGTAACGGGTTTGCTTATATCACAGCTTCAATTAAAAAATTAAACCATTAAGAAACCATTAATAGGTTTTAAATTTAAAGTGCTACGTGCTTTAAACCTTATTTTAAAAACCGAAGTACTTAACATGTTCAATATAATGAAAGAAACATATAAACATTTAATTCTCAAATCTAACATACATATTGTGTGTTGTTAGATAAATAGAACTAACAAGAGCCATCATATTCAAAGCTATTAAAAAATATGTATATAAAAGTTAAAATACTTAGCATAATGGACTGCTCGCCTTGAAATGAATTTTGGTGAACATGATTACTATCATAGCGAATCAAACCTTTTTTGC
The DNA here is from genome assembly GCF_019279795.1 of Protopterus annectens. Taxonomy (NCBI): domain Eukaryota; kingdom Metazoa; phylum Chordata; order Ceratodontiformes; family Protopteridae; genus Protopterus; species Protopterus annectens. The sequence continues at coordinate 383,739,312 of NC_056734.1, read as the reverse complement.
ATTTGACAACTAGTGCTGAATAATGTAGATGGCAGTGATAGTATTTAAAAAATTCAAAATAGCATATTTACATACAACAATACCTTTCATTATTACAGAGAACTTATGTTATTGCTATATTGTATTATAATTGATTTTGGCCACTGGGGTTGCTATTTATGTGTATCCAGTGAACTATAAAATAGTTTGATGTAAAATATTTTATATCAAACATCACAAAAAGTAAATATAAATTACGAAAAATTAGTCATTAATTTGTTAAATATATTGTGATCATATTAATAAACTATAAAATTTTGTATTAAATAATGTTGAGTGGTGTTAAGGTTGTTGAAATAAACAACATGTAAATGTGGGGAACATAGAAGTATATGATGAAGGAATAATAGACAGTAAATAGTAAATGTGCAAACATTTGCTTAAAAATAAATGTTATAAAAATAGAATCTAAGAATTCATTACAGTAAAAGCTGGACCACAGTATTTAAAACCTTTCCTTAGTACCAAAAAGTAAAATAATTTAAACCACAATTAGTCAACATTTTGATTAGTGTAATCATGTTGTTTGACAATGTTGTCTATACAAAACTAGAAACAAGGGGTAATGAAAAATGAAAAGTTATATGTGAGCTTTGGTTATGTCAAAAAGAGTAATAAAATTATAGTTTTGCCCGTCTTAGTTTCAAAAGACTGGTGATGCTAATGGCCTCATTCAAACCCGGAGGTTTTGCTGCATTTAGTCTTAACTGCCAGTTTAACTCTTTGAATTCTATTGCTCTTCCCAATATTGTTCTAGTGATATAGAATCATGTTCACCAAAATTCATTTCAAGGCGAGCAGTCCATTATGCTAAGTATTTTAACTTTTATATACATATTTTTTAATAGCTTTGAATACGATGGCTCTTGTTAGTTCTATTTATCTAACAACATGTACAATATGTACGTTAGATTTGAGAATTAAATGTTTATATGTTTCTTTCATTATATTGAACAACATGTTAAGTACTTCGGTTTTTAAAATAAGGTTTAAAGCACGTAGCACTTTAAATTTAAAACCTATTAATGGTTTCTTAATGGTTTATTTTTTTAATTGAAGCTGTGATATAAGCAAACCCGTTACGCTTGTGGTTCATCTTGAAAAAGCCTGTCATAGTACGGGTGAAAGCGCTTGATTTATACTTGTCTTCTGTTCATGCAGTTCGTTGATTTTGTCATATAATAAAGTAATTTATTCACACAACGTTGAAGATTTTGTGGATTCCCGTTGTGAAGAGTTCATTGGTTTGCATCAGTGCACTTGCTTTTCTTTCTTGGACTTTTTGGGACTAAGTTCGTTTTACAGTTTTTTTTGATAGTGATTTGAGCCTGTCCACATAGGACAGATGTTGGAGGCCATGGATTCTCTTTGCGAGGTATTTCTGTGGCCTTTCCGGTTGGTGCAGGTGTTTGGACCGGTACATACCAAATGGGGCGTTGTACTCAATTATTGGCCTAATGAGGGAGGAGTACAGAGAGGTAATAACCTCCTTTTTTTCTGGATGCAATCCCTTTGCTTATGAGATGAACCAAGTAAAAGGCTTTTATGACCACTGCCTCTACACAATGGTCAAATGTTTAATTCTTGTCAACTTGTGTACCCAGGTCTCTCACCACAGGTTGTGTGCTTAGGGGGTTGCTGCTAATGTGGTAATCAATAGGGGTTGTGTTTTTGCCAAATTTTATTTATTTATTTTATTTTATTTTACATTTGTTAACCGGGGGTGTCTGACTGAGCCGAAAAGGCCCTTTTTCAGCAGAGGCCCGGGGAGAAAAGCTCCACAAAGAAAAATTACAGAAACATTTAGTTATTTAGACATGACCAGTATACACACAAATTACAGGAGACATGTTTTTACAGTGGTATGCTGCACATAAACAGTTACAGTGGAGAGAACAAACAAAAAAATATTAATTTTAAAAATAAAGGTAATTAATAGATTTGTGGTGTATATTGGAGGCCATGGATTCTCTTTGTGAGGTATTTCTGTGGCCTTTCCGGTTGGTGCAGGTGTTTGGAGCTGTACATACCAAATGGGGCGTTGTACTCAATTATTGGCCTAATGAGGGAGGAGTACAGAGAGGTAATAACCTCCTTTTTTTCTGGATGCCATATGGATGGTCATATCATGCGTTCCGGCCCCAAAACCCGGACCACACCACAAAAGGAGGGGGTGTATCCATATTCATCAAGGATACCCACACCTCCAGGTTGGTGGCAACGCACGAAGCATCGGAAACCATCCGGGTACAATTAACCATAGGCAAAACTGCTCTACAATTTGTAGCATGCTACAGGCCACCCTCTCAAACTCAGGAACCCCACACAGCCTTCCTGAAGACACTGGAGGGTATAAATGTATCTCCAAATACCATTATATTGGGTGACTTCAACTACCCGAATATAGACTGGGAACATTACTCAAGCCCCAACTTTCTAGCCCAAAGGTTCCTGGAGTTCATAAATTCAAATGCCATGGAACAACTAGTCACCGTTCCCACAAGAGGAGAAAATAAACTAGATCTCATCATCACAAACATGGGGACAAAATGCTCCACACCGGAAGTATATCCCTCATTGGTGAGATCAGATCACAAACTTATCTCACTGGAAATCCACATCCCCCCCCACCCCAAACAAAAAAGACCACAGTGAAGAACTTCTCTAAAGCAAACTTCACACTACTCAAGACTGGTGTGGTATCCTTCAAGGCCCCCGAGCCAGTGGAAACCACAAACCAAGCTGCGGAAGCCCTTACAAATGCCTTCTACGAACACCTCCAGGACTGCATGGATCAGGCAATCCCTAATAAAACCAAGACTCTTTCCACCAGGGGCAAGCGTCCAGTCTGGTGGACCCCGGCCATAAACAAACTTTACAATAAGAGGAGAAAGCTGTTACATGATAGAGCAAAATCCATAAAAGAGAAGACACCCTTGATCATTATTAGTAAAAAAATACGAGCACTCATAAACTCATCCAAGGCCAACTTTGAGAGAAAAATTGCAATAGATTCAAAAGACAATCATAAGGCCTTCTTCGGCTATGTTAGAAACCTGGGTGGGAACTCCCAGATATGCGCGGAATTAGTCCAAAATGATACAAAAATCACTGAACCCACAGACATTGCCAACATACTGGCAGACAGGTTCAGTGCAAACTTCACCCCCCTCTCCCCCCCAAAAGGAGAGATAACTATCCCAGCGGAGTGTAGCCTCCCAGACATCTCAAATGCGCAGGTGAAAGCTGCTCTCTCTAAAGATAAAAACACAGCATCAATGGGACTGGATGGTGTCCCCGGCTGTGTGCTACACGAACTCAACGAGGAACTAAACCCGCATATAAGGCAGCTGTTTAATCTTAGCCTTACCACAGGATACGTGCCCAAGGAGTGGCGTACGGCAACTGTGGTCCCACTCCACAAAGGCGGTGCCTCTACGGACCCTGGTAATTACCGCCCCATAAGCTTAACAAGCCTGGTCTGCAAAGCTATGGAGAGGATCATAATGGAACTCATAAACAAAGACATAGGGGACTTGCAGACATTGGACCCATCCCAGTTTGGCTTTGTCAAGGGCAGATCATGCCTTTTGAACTTGGTCGACTTCTTCGAAACAGTCACCAAGGCCATTGATGAGGGAAAGGCAGTCCATACAGCCTACCTTGACCTTGCAAAAGCTTTCGACACAATACCCCACTTGGGTATTATAGAGAAACTTACCAGCTTAAATGTAAACCCATATGTCACAAGATGGGTTGCAAACTGGCTAAAGGACAGAACCCACAGGGTTAGAGTTGCTGGCGCCATGTCAGACTCCAAGCCGGTCACAAGTGGTGTCCCACAGGGCTCAGTCCTTGGCCCCCTGTTGTTCGGCATCTACTTCTCAGAAGTACAGGCAAACATAGGAGGACTATGGCTGACAAAGTTTGCAGATGACTGCAAACTGGGCGCCATAGTGGAAAGTACATCGGACACAGATATCCTTCAGAGGGGTCTCATGGAAACTGAAAACTGGTGCCAGAGCCATGGCCTGAAGTTAAATGCCAAAAAATGTATAGTCATACCCTTCGGGAAAAACAAGGTAACCCCAAGCTACCATATAGGTGGCAATCCATTAAGCACAGAAGAGGTTATCAGGGACCTGGGGACCCAGGTTGACAGTGGCCTTTCTTTTGACACTCACATTGCTAAAGTGGTTAGAAAGACCTTCTACATTGCCCACCTGATCATGAAGGGATTCACATCCAGATCAAGTGAGTGAGGTCATTGTTCCCCTGTACTCTTCACTTATCAGACCAATGATCGAGTACAATGCCCCATTCGGGATGTATCTCACCCGACACCTGCAGCAATTGGAGAGACCCCAAAAGTTCCTCACCAAAAGGATAAAGGGACTCCAAAATCTGTCATATGCTGCCAGACTGAAGAAACTCCAGCTCTATTCAGTCGCATACCGCCTGCTCAGAGGTGACCTGTGCCTGACATACAAGGCCATGTCCAACCCGGAATTAATGGACATGCTCCACCTCAAAAAATCCAAATCTACCAGATCCACTAGAGCAAGCGACTTAAACCTTAGCACGGATATAAATAGGACATGCTGGAGGGGTAGATTTGTCACCCAGAGACTCCCTATGCTGTGGAATAAAATCCCGGTCCATGTGAGGCAGAGCACCTCGCTGGCTCTGTTCAAGAGAAATCTTGACCGGTGGATGGGAGATCATAGGTTTACCCCGGGAATCACCTCTGTGTCATTGCTGGACAGAGGCACAACAAACTAATGGGCACAGTATTTTTTAACATAAGGGGTGGCGTAAGCCACAAAACTTTGGGCTAGGCTTATAAATGCCTTAGGGCAGATAGCCTAGTATAAACCTATGAACCTATGAACCTATAGCTGAAATTTGGAACATAGGTAGAATACATACATAGTACACAGGTACAGTACATACACTGTAGATTAGCCAGTGTTTGTGAGTAAGATTGAAAACTATTATCAAGTGCTCTAGATTTTGCATGTATGTATGTGTTATCTGCTTTCACTAGCCTGGGGAGCAGTCATGGCACTGTCAACTTTCCTTGAGATGTTGCCTGATGAGGTCTTTAAAGGAGGCTTTGGATGATGTGTTTTGAATGCTTGTAGGGACAGAGTTCCATTTTTTAGCCACTGAACTACTACTATATAGTGCATCTCCAAAGCTATTGTAGCTGTTGGTGACTTCTAGTAGTAGTTTGCTTGATGATCTAAGAGGCCTTTTGGCTGAGTGATGTTGTACTAGGTTTTTGAGGGCAGGACACTTATTGGGGAGGTAATAGATAGAATGACAGAGGCAGAGCTGATTGTAGGTTAGGAGGTTGGGCAGTTCAAGCCAGTGGAGCTGTCTCAAAGCAGTACAGTGATGAGTTCTGTATGAGCAATTTGCAGCAAAGCCGGCAATTCTGTTATAGCAGGCTTCCATTTTGCTTAGTTCAGTTTTGTTGAGATTAGTCAGAATGGGAGATGCATAGAGTAGGGTGGCTAGAAGTTGGGAGCGAGCAATGGCTGATCTTGTGTTGTTGGTAAGAAATGGTTTGATACGGTAGAGCGACCCCAGTTTGGCATGTACTTTTTTAATAGTTAAGTTGAGATGACTATCAAATTTTACGTGGGAGTCTATGGTTATTCCCAATAGCTTAGCCTGTGCCACTGGAGCAATTGGAGTAGCATTAGTGGAGTAGATAGTGAATTGACCGTTAGTGTTTTTGTTAGAACTGGTTATAATCATAAGCTGAGTTTTCTTTGGATTGAGGAGAAGTTGGGCTTTGGTAAGGTAGTTTTCAATGTCAGAGAATGCTAGTTGAGTTGTTTGCAGGAGTGTGGGAATGTTTTGAGCAGCACAGATTAAGGTAGTGTCATCTGCATACTGAATTATAGATGCATGCTGTGTGGAGGTATGGAGGTCATTTGTGAAGACTGTGAATAGTAGTGGTCCTAAGATAGCACCCTGCGGGACTCCTATAGTTATGGGCAGCTGAGGAGAGAGAGAATTTTCCCATTTCACAGCTTGGTACCCGTCAGTTAAGTAGCTTTGGAACCAGGTAAGAGTGGAATTTGACAGATATTGGTTTAGTTTGTTTAGCAGGATTTGGTGTGACACTGTGTCAAATGCTTTGGACATATCCAAAAAAAAGAGTTGAGACTTGTAGGCCTTCATTTTTGAGATGGTTTACTGTGTCTGAAGCAGAGGAGGGCTGTAGTGGTACTATGGGCAGGTCTCAAACCATGCTGAGTAGGTGACAGGATGTTGCTGTCTAGGAGATAGTTTAGCATCTGGGTATGGATGCATTTCTCTAGGATTTTGGCCAGGGGGGAAGTGGAGGTCCCGCCTTTATGTATGGGTGTAACATAGGATATTTTCCAGAGTTTGGGCACATAGTTTTCAACAATTGATCTGTTTATGAGAGTGGAGACTGGGATAGCAATAGCATCTGCTGTGAGTTTCAAGAAATAGCTGGGGAGTAGGTTGGCTGCTGTTGATGAGGTTTTTAGTTTGGAGAGCATGCTTTTGATTGAAGTGGTGGAAACTGTTTTGAGGGTAAAGCTTGTATTAGTGTTATTTGTGTTGGGGGGATAGTGAGGAAGGAACTGTCCTGTGATACTAAGGATAGAATTGAGTTCACAAAGTGGGAGTTGAATTGTGTTTCGATGGGAACTTTAGTGTCAGGGGTGGTTGGTTTGGGGGTAGCCTTTTGGGTGGATTTTATTAGCCGGTTTACATTTTTCCAAAATTTTTGCGGGTTGTGTTGGTATTTAGTTTGTAATGTTGTGTAGTAGGATTTTGTTTGTCCAGCCTAATGCATTTTTTGCACGGTTGCGCAGTTCTTGGTACTTAGTTAGGCTTTGTGTTTCTTTGTTTTTTTGATAGTAAAGCCAGGCAGTGTCTCTGGACTTGAGGATTTGTTTGGTTTCTTTACTGAGCCAAGGGTTTGTAGAGGTTCTAACCTTGATTTTGCACAATGGAGCAACAGTGTCTAGGTGTTGTAGAAATGTTTTGTTGAAATATGCTACAGCCTGGTCAAGTGGGAGGGTTTTTAGGGGGGGTCCAGTCACAGTTGCAGAGTAAAGTGTTGAGGACCTCAGGAGAGAATTTTTTTGTGTTTCTAGTGGATATATAGTTAGTGGTTTTGCATATGCCTGTTCTACTACGTATAAAGTATATTATGTTGTGGTCACTTAAGGTGTCTGGGAGACTGCCTGTGTGAGGGTACAATGTGGGGTTGTTAGTTAGGTGATGTAAAAAATGCCTAGTGGGAATGAGAGTGATTGGGAGTGTTTTGTGTGGAGCAAGTTGGTGTGGTATAATGTGATATGACTTGAGGAGCTGTGATTGGTGGAGGTGATGTGAGGGTGAGCTGTGGGTGTGGATGTGATTACTATAAATGTAGAGGTAGTGGGGGCAGGAGGGAATAGGGGGCAGGGGAGCGGAGAGAGCCCGAGCGTTAGCGAGGGCGAACGGAGCGAGGCAGAGCCAACCAAGACAAAAGAAAAAGTAAGTATTACTTTACAAATCTGAACACTTTTAAAACAAATTTCTGAGGTCTAATGGCTTACCGGCAAGCAGAATGTAATTGCTGAGAAGTACTTGTGTCCTGGTGGGAGACTAGAAATTTAAAGATGGCTCCATGCTCAGCAGGATTCTAATATAGACTTTGTATTGGGGGAGGGAGATAGCACAAGGGGTGTAAACCAGGTGGAATGCAAAGAAACCAGAGAGGCAATCAGTGGAAATCAGTGAAGGCCTCAGAGGGGGTAAGTAATAATTCAAACTACCTGTAAAGTGAAGGAGAGAAGAGACAGCAAAGTTTATTAAGGTTGGGAGTGTGTCTTCACATTGACTTGCTGATTAGTAACCAGTTTGTGCACAGATTAGAGAAGGGAGATACATTAGCAATGAAGGGGAATGTATAGGGATGCAAATAAACAGGTGGGCCTCCAAGTGATACAAACTAAGGCAGAAAGCACTGAGAGGGCTGTTTGATGGTTAATTTAGTCATGATAATACATTTTTTTTGCATTTTAACTTAAGGCCATGACTTTGGCACCAGTCATTTGTTGTTGTGAGACCCTCTTGAAGTATGTTAACATCATCTGGGGAGTCAATGACAGCACCCAACATACAGTCATCCACAAACTTGGTCAGCTACAGGCCTTTTTTTTGTGTTTGCCTGGACCTCTGAGAAGTAGATGCCAAACAGTAGGGGTCACAGGGCAGATCCCTGGGGGACACCACTAGTGACCGGTCTGCTATTGAAGGTAGTGGCACCTATTTTGACCTTGTGGGGCCTATCAGTGAGCCAGTTGGCCACCCACCTGATGAGATAGGGATTTACACCAAGTTCTGTTAGCTTTTCAATGATGCTCGAGTGGGGCATTGTGTCAAAGGCTTTGGCCAAGTCAAGGTAAGCTGTATGTACTGACTTTCCCTCATCCAGTGCCTTGGTGACAGTCTCAAAAAAGTCAACCAGGTTCAACAGGCAAGATCTGCCCTTGACGAATCCGAACTGGGTGGGGTCAAGTGCTTGGGGATTACCTATGTCCTTGTTTATGAGGTCCATAATAATAAACTCCATGGCCTTACAGATCAAACCTGTCAAGCTAATGGGGCAATAGTTACCAGAGTCAGTATTGGCACCACCTTTGTGCAAAGGGATGGCACTTGCAGTTCTCCACTCTGCTGGAATGAAGCCTGTACTTAGGCTATGGTTGAATAGGGTGCTCAATGGCGAGGCTAGCTCTTGATGGAGATGTTGCAGAATACAGCCTGGGATACTATCAGGTCCTATGGAAGCTGAGTTCTTTGCCTTGGAGAGGGCTTTTAATACTTGATCTATGGGGATGTGAGGTGCGGAGCAAGTATCGGGGCTGTCAAATGGGCCTTTGGGGTGGGGGGACAGAGGGGTGAAGTTTGTGCTGAACCTATCTGCTAGCAGGTTGGCTAAGTCAACAGGTGTAAGTAGCACCATTAGGAACTAATTCGGAACAAACCTGGGCTTTGCCATGGAGGTTTCTGACGTAACTGAAAAAGGCTTTGTGGTTAGCCTTTGTTTCGTAGGTTAGTTTAGATTCATAATTGGCTTTGCAGGTTTTCGCTAGTGACCTAATTTGCTTCTTGAGGCTAAGGAGGGAGTTTTTCCAATTGGGAATTTGCGGCTTTTTACCCTTGGACAACAGTTTCTTCCTTTTGCTGTAAAGCCTGTTGATAAAGGATGTCCACCACAGAGGTTTGTGTTTCCTTGAGGAGCAGGTTTCAGTTCTGTTGGGTAGGGCTGAGTCCATGCAGTTGCACAGGTGCTTGTATACTGCACTGCATACTGTTCAGCATATTTGTCTGCATCCTCTGAGGAGGGCGGTGGTGTGAAGCTACTGATACCCTCCATTAGAAGGTTGTAGTCAGTTTTTGAGAATTTTTTTATCCTGGTTATGGCTGGGGGGGGAGGGGGTTGGACGGGATAGATACTTCGAATGAGACAGACCGATGGTCTGATCTCACCAATGAAGAACTTAATATGGGGGTGGTGCAGCAGTCACCCATGTTGGTGAGAACCAAATCTAGAATGCTATCTCCCCTTGTGGGGGTGAGACAAGCTGGTCTAGTGCATTAGAATTGATGAATTCAAGGAATTGTTGGGTATCTGCATTAGAGTAGGAATAGTTCACCCAGTTTATGTTGGGGTAGTTGAAGTCACCAAGGATCAGGGTGTTAGGGGGTACCTTGATGGACTCAAATAGGTACAGGTAGGAGGAGTAGGTGTCTTGAGTCATGGAGAGGATCTATAGCAGGCTATAACTTGGATGGGTGTCTTTCCAATTGTCAGTTGCACCTGGAGAAGTTCTAGTGTATCATGCTGGCAAACCAGTCTGGAGGTGTGCTGTGCTTGTCTTTAATGAAAATAGAAACTACACCACCCTTAGTCTTCCCAACCTCATTTTGGGGTCAGAATGTGTGGAATGAGGTATAGCCTGGTAAGGCAGGGGTGCTATCAGCAGCCTTGAACCAAGTTTCTGTGACTGCACAGATGTCAGCATCTTTCAGTGCTAAGAGAACCTCCAGTAAGTGCATTTTCAGGTTAAGTCTCCTAGAGTTAAGCAGCACGGCCTTCAGTTTGCTTTTTGACAGATATTTTATGTTGGAAGATTTGTCTGTGTGACATTGCCTAAAAAGGCACAATGGGGAAGGCAAGAGCCTTGGCAACTGTAGCCTAAACCATTCACAGCAAGCAGGTCACAATCCGGTCAATAGGGAAGGCCACTCACCCATGGCATACTGTCAGCACAGGATAGTGTACAACCAGCCAAGAGCACCCAGCTGTTATCATCCTGATGGGCTACTTTTTCACCTTGGAAAGACATTAAACTGGCAATCATTACAAGGATCAAAGTCTTTCAGCACCTGTGTGATATCAACATTGATGTTATCACATATGTGCAACAAGGCCAACCCACTTAAGAGTACAACACACACATTGTTTTGTAGCAAAGTCTTAATGCATCATAGATCACTGAATGACCTCTCTGCAGAGGAAAAACTCATTGGCATGGTGGCCAAAATTGTTAATACACTATTTACATTTAAATAAAATGCTGGGCTGGACTGCTGTAGGGTTGAAATGATGGCAGTTGGCAGCTGACCCTGTGCAACTGCACTCCATCTGGCCCCCAATTGCTGAAGCTCATTTTTGAAACTGGGCGAATGGATATGTCCGTCTTGCATCTTCTTCTCCTTCTTCTTTTTCTTCTTCTTCCAGGTGTTCCACCAACCACCTGCATGTCTTCTCTCAATACATTCATAAACCTTATCTTAGGCCTCCCCCTTTTCCTCCTACCTGGCAGCTCCATCCTTAACATCCTTCTCCCAATATACCCAGCATCCCTGCCTAGCACATGTCCAAACCAATGCAATCTCACCTCCCTGGCTTTGTCTCCAAACCGTCCAACATTAGCTGACTCTCTAATATACTGATTCTTAATCCTGTCCATCCTCATCACACCCAGTGCATATCTTAGCATCTTTAACTCTGCCACCTCCAGCTCTGACTCCTGTCTTTTCATCAGTCTTGCATGCATTGTACAGTTCCATCACGTTCTCATCTTCCAAAGCATGCAGCACATTTGGCACCAGATACTGTGCAATGAAATGTAGATGGCATTCTGTAAGTTAGTCTTTTATTTTGCCTATGACATGATCCAGGAATGGGATGAACATGTTCCTTCAATAGTACTCCTTTGGGTCAGCAGCACCAATGTTACTTCTTTGAGTGTGCTTTCCTCAGATCCTTGGAACACTTTCTTCTGCCATGACTCTGGCTGCCAGCTCTTTGACTTCTTCGTACAACTCTGAAAAAGAAAAGTCAGCATTTGATATAGTTGCTTGAAGAGTGTCAGTGATAACCTTTGCTTCTTCACAAGTCTGAATCAAGTAAATCTCTTCCTGCTGCAGGTATAGATGAAGTGGCTTAGTTATATCAAACACAGACTCCATTGTAACCGGAGCTACAGTGAAATCAAATCTTGTGATAGACTATAGATATCTGTCAGCATCTTTGTTGAACACAGCAATACACTCTAAAGCGGGGACAAAAAGCTGTGCAAGCAATCAGACTGACTGATCCACCGGATGTTGCCAGGTGCCTGAAGCGAGGTACTTCTGTCTTCATTTTCATATTCATACTCACATGGCAACACACGTCTTAATTCTTCAAGACTTTTGAGTTTCTAATACCATGATTGGAATGACCCCATTCCTATGTCAAAGTTTAACTAAAGTTCATGAAATTAGTATTGTTTCAATCTTTAATGTTAGCAAAAGTGCTCTTTGCAGCACCCACAATGTGCCCAGAATTGACTCCTCCTGCAATTCATATGGAGTTACATGTATCAGTAATATATCTAAATATAACTATTTTTGAGACTTATTGCTTCTACAACTATTGGAACTGTCAGGGTATCCTTCCACATTGACCTCATTTCTGCTTGCAAATCCTATTATTTTATGACTTTGTGTTTCTGTGTAATAAGACACTATAATCACTGGGTGTATCAATTTCAATGCTCAATGCTTTTGGCTTCTTTACTTGGACTACTATATCTGTTTTTCTCACATTTATTTTTTGAACTGTTAGTAATGGGTGATCCCATGTGATATAAACTTCATTATTTTCTATAACGCTTTGTGGCTCATGTTTCCAATAATTCTCAACTACTTCAGTGTTATAATGTTTGCACAATCCCCAGTGCAACAGTCTTGCCACATTATTATGCCTTTCAGTGTACAGGCCTTCTGCCATTTGTGTATCACACCCAGCAACAAGGTGTGCGACTGTTTCCAATTCTGTTTTACAAAACCTGCATTTGCCTGTTTCTCTGACATGTTCAATGCACGTTGTAAACAAAGTGTACATAGTCCGCTGTCCTGGGCTGCCAATACTAATCTTTCATCTTTTGGTTTAAATTCACCTCTCCTTAACCATTCCTGCTTTAGATCCTGAGCAGCATGAAGTTGTTCCAGGAGTTTTCTGTACTTGCAACTATGTTTATGTATTTTCCACATTTCTTGTCTTCTCATCTCATCTTTTCACATTATATTCTTTTTTTTTGGCACATTCTATTGCTGCCTGATTTTTATCTACTTCTAGTATTAATTCCATTCCCACTTCATACTGATATGTTTCTGCTAAATTAAGCAGGGACGTCATCTTAGACATGCTTTCATCATTTTCCTAGACATCTGTCTTTGATATTAATTGATCATGTTTTATTGTTAATCATTTATCAATTTCCAAATATTTATACACTCCCTCTTGCTCAAGTTCCTTTAAATTACATTCTTGTCCCAGACTAATATTTTCTTGGTGCTGAAGCTTTTCTGCTTTAAAGGTTGCTTTTGCACATTTATCAAGAACAAAATACATTCTTATATTATCTGAGAAAGTTTTGACTACTTGCATTTGTGGTTTCAGTTCCTCATCTGATGAACTATGTAGTTTTAAATCATCCACAAAATGAAAATGAGAAGTCTTTACATTTTGTTGTTTTCTGGGAGCCAAATTGCAGCCATGACCTAGTCTATTAAGTAAACAGCTTAATGGGTTAAGGGCAAGACAAACGGCAGTGATAACAAAGAGTCACCCTGGAATATCCCCCTTTGCATGTTTCTCTCTGGGATAATAATTTGTCCTTTATCATGACATAGCTGCAAAGTGGTTTGCCACTGTTTTATGGTCATTGTAATGTAATCGATCAATCCAGAGTGTGTCTTACATATTTGTAAGCACTCTTTTATCCATGAATGTGGGATGCTGTCAAATACTTTTTTGTAGTCTATTCATGCCATACTTAGATTCTCCCCTTTTAACCATTCTCCATTTTGACTTTATTTAACAAAAAATTATCTTTTGTTCCATACGACTTTCATTTGTTACCCTTATGCTCTATTGCCATGATGGAGTTTTCTTCTAAATTACTATAAACTCTGTCGGCATCATTTCAGTGTATAGTTTATACATTGTTTTGGGTGACCACGGTGGTTCAGCGGTTAGTGTTGTCACCTCACAGCAAGAGGTTCTCCAGTTCGATTCTCGGCTGGGATATCTTCTGTGCGGAGTCTGCATGTCCTCCCTGTGGTCACGTGGGTTCCTCCAAGTGCTCTGGTTTCCTCCCACATTCTAAAGACATGCAGTAGGTGGACTGGACACTCTAAATTGGCCTTAGGTGAGATTATGTGCATGAATGAGTGATGCAAATGAACTACTACATCAGGGCTAGCCACTCAGTGGTGTAAACCATTGGCTTGAGATGATTGTCACAGCTGAAATAGCATCCTGACCCTATGTGCAAAATAGGAAAAGGGGTTGAGGATGGATGGATGGCTTGAGTTTATACATCATTGGAAGGCAAGTTATTGGTCTATGGTTTTTAGAATATCTTGCAGGTTCATTCTTAAGAAGTATCATTTTTCCTGTTGTTAAGCAGGCTGGCATTTGTTTGGGATGTGCATATAAATAGTTCTTATTCATGGCTAAATCTTCATTTAAGATGTTGATACTTTTAGCCAGAAGTTAGGCACTGCATCTGGGCATGGGGTTTTCAAATTAGGAGCTTTTCTTAATTTTTATTCAATTTCTCTGGCTGTTATTTCATCCCATTTCATATCCTGCACATTTGAACTTCTTATTCCTTCTTTTACTTCTTTTATCCATTCAGCATCTTTGTTATGTTCCACAGGTTCTTCACAGATAGTCCTCCAACATTTGTATATTATTTTTTCTGGTGTTAATGCTCTTTTTGCCTTGTTTCCAGTTCTCTATAAAACTTTTTTGGGTCATCAGCAAATTGCTTATTTTGTACTTTTCCTTTATATTTATCTGCATGCATATCTTCTACATTTTTTTTGCTGTGCTGCTATCTTTAGTTTATTTGCAGTAATATACTTGGTCTATTCTGATGCTGTGCGTTGCTTTTATCACATCTATCTTTCTGAGTATTTTTGTTGATCTGTTCCTCTTCTGTACTGTTATAACAGTGACATTTTTATCTTAATTGCTTTATAGTTTTCTCTATTCAATACTTCCATAATGGTATTTGATTTCTCCCCTTCCTTTCCCTTACTGCCCTGTATTTTTGTGCTAAGACTATTATTATTAATTTAGCTGCATAGTAATATATCCTATTTACTACTGTTATATTGCACAAATTTCTATGAACAGTCTTGATTACCGTGTTCATTTGTTTTATCAGACTTCTAACATGTTATGTCTTATTGACTTTCTTCAGTCTCTTTCATTGATCTTAATATTTCTAGCCATCTCTATTAAATCAAGCAGTTCTTCTCTTAGACCCATTTCTTCTAAACTAAGGGCACATCCTTTGTTCTCTGTTTCCTGTGGGCATTCTACATAAAGTTCCAGAAAATCTTCCTGCGGCGTATTCTCTTCAGCTTCACACTATGTCATTTGTTGCTGTTTCATATGGGAACTCACTGGCCTATCACTCCACAAAATTACCTGTGTCAGAGTTGCCACAGTTTGCTGTTCCTTCCCTTGCTGTGCAACTCCAACTGAAATTTAGTACTGGTTTCTAACCAAAGGTTCCAAAGTATCTTCATATGGCAACTGATCAGTTGCTTCCCACTCCACTGGTTTCTCCTTAATCTGGGGATTTTGTTATTCCATCATGCTGTGATATTATCAGAGTTAGATTTTCTACACTTAATCCTTCACTTCTCAGGTAATACATAACTTCAGTTTCTATTTCTTTAACTTCTCTATTACTAATCCTTTCTACTTTTTCCTTTTGTTTTCTTTTCTTTATTTTTGTACTGTAAAACATTCCATATCTGGATGCCTTTGCCTGTATTTCTCTTCAAATATTTTTGGTGCTGCTTATTTGTATTGATTAGTTTTGTTTTTTCCTTAGCACAAGTATCACACCATATTAAATCTCTTTTCTTTCCCACGTGTATATTTCTTTTTCAGATGTCTCCTGCTCCTCCTGTTTCTCCTTACTTGGGGGACACATTGTTCCATCATGCTGCACCATAACCTGTGTTAGACATTCTACACTAAATCCTTCACTTTGCAGGTATTCCATAACATCAGTTACTACTTTTTTAGCTTCTGTTTTACTAATCTTCTGTTCTACATTCCCCATTTATGATCTTATTTTTGTATTATGAAATTTCCATATCTGGGTGGTTTTGCCTGTATTTCTCTTCAAGCATCTTTGGAGCTGCTTTTTTTGTATTAATTTGGCTTTCTCCTTTGCATAAATATTACACCATGTCAGATCTGTCTTTATTTCTAATGTCCATATTACTGTTTTATACTTTTAAAAAAAAAAATCTGTAGATTCTGTTCTTCATATTTTCACACTGCTTCAGTTGCTTCTTTTTCTAAATGGCCCGAGGTTTCTTAGTCTATGTAATGGTGTTCATTAATCTTTTCTATTAATGAACACAAATTTGCATTTGAAGCTTTTGACAGTTTTTCTTGTGCAAGTATTTTTTCTTTCCACTAAATTCTCTATTAATCTTTTTGTATATTTTCTGTCCAGAAAGTCTGGGCTTCTTGCATAATAGTAACAATACATAACTTATTTCTTATCCTCAATAGCCCACTCTATCATCTGTATGACACTTTTTTGGCCTGTCAGTTTTTGTGGACTACGACTTCCTTCTACAACAGGAGTCCTTCCTCCCCCTGACCTTGTCCTAACTCCATTGTAGGAATGTTACTGTGTCTTGAGGATTCTACACTGTCATTTTTTCCAGTCCTGGCACCAGTGTGCCTACCATGATTGGGTATTTTTTTATCATAGGACTTGAGCACCCAACTGTCTTTTTAGTTTTTAACCTACTTCTGTCCATGATATATGCTATATAAAATACAGTCTATATATCATTGTCGTCTTGGTGGGATGTTGTAAAAACAGGGTCCACCTCATGAAGGTACTCACTAAGAATTGAGGATGAATTCAGTTTCAGCAATACTACTCTCCTTTGCTTGCTGATTTTATTATCTTTCTATTTCAACCCTCTTTCTAGTCACATGGCCACTCCCTTTTAATTTCTCCAAGCCTTTTGGGTTTCTAATACCATGATGGGAATGGACCCCATTCCTAAGTGAAAGTATAATTAAAGTTCATGAAATTATTATTGTTTCAATCATTGATGTCAGCCAAAAGAGCTCTTCACAGCACCCATAATGTGTTCAGTAATGACTTCTACAATTTGTATGGGGTTGCACATATTGCTAACATATCTAAGTAAGACTGTACATTTTTTTTATAAGACCCATTGCTTCTACTATTATTGGAACTGTCTGGGTATCTTTCTTCCACATTGCTCTTGTTTCTGCCTGCAGATCCTAATATTTTATGACCTTGTGTTTCTCTGCATGCAAGACACAATAGTCACTGGGTGTGGCAACTTCAATGATCAATGCTACTTTTGTCTTCTTTTCATGGACCACTATATCCATTTTTCTAGCATCTGTCTTCTGAACTGTTGATAATGAGTGATCCCATGTGATGTAAACTTCATCATTTTCTGTGATGCTTTGTGGCTCATGTTGTCAGTGTTTTTCAGCTACTTCAGTACCATAATGTTTGCACAATCCCCAGTGCAACAGTCTTGCCACATTATTATGCCTTTCAGTATACAGTCCTTCTGCCATTAATATGTCACACCCAGCAATAAGGTGTGCGACTGTTTCCAATTAAGTTTTACAAAAACTACATTTGTCTGTTTCAGAAACATGTTCAATAGACTTTGTAAATCAACATGTACATAGCCCAATATCTTGAGCCGCCAATATTAACCTTTCATCTCTTGGTTTGAATTTGCCTCTCCTTAACCATTCCTGCATTAATTCCTGATCAACATGAGGTTCTTCCAGAAGTTTTCTATAATTGCAACTATATTTATGCATTTTCCATGTTTCTTGTCTTCTCAGCTGGTCCTTCACCTTATAGTCATTCTTTTGTTTTTGGCACATTCAGTTGCTGCCTGATTTTTATATATTTCTGGTTTGATTTTCATTCCTGCTTAATGCCGATATGCTTCTGCTAGATTAAGCCGAGAAGTCATCTTAGATTTATTCCCCTCATGTTTCAAAACTTTCACTACACTTGGGTCTTGTGAGGTCACCAGATATGTATGGAGTCCCACAATTGCAGAATTATACATATAATCAATTTCAAGGAGGCTCATTCCTCCTTTGGAACGGGGACTATATAATCTTGGTATACACTGATTTTTATAAATCATTTGGTGGGCATGAATCATCCTTCTTGTTTTCCTATCTAATCTATCCAACACATTTTGTGGCCAATCACTCCAAAACTGTAAGTTAGGACAGGAAGAACAAATTGGTTTATGGCTTAGATTTTGTTCCTAGATGTCAACACTGTTTTAAGGAGTAATTTAAGTTTTCTAAAGTATTCCTTACTAAGTTTTATTCTCATTTGTTCATGTTTTATTGTTGCTTCTTCATCAATTCCCAAATATTTATACACTCCCTCTTGCAACTGTGTGAATTCCTTAATGTGGGCTAAATATGCATTGTGACATTTAGCGGATGAAGTTATAATTGAAATTACTTTCCTGCAGGTGTCGAGAGTGTTTGCCATATCACGCATTGCACATGAATGAACCTAGACAGTGTTGAGGTTGTGCACTTTGTAGGCAGTGTACAGAACTTCTAGAAATGGGGCTCAAATTTTTATCTGCACACCATTAAGATGTCCAGGCAAGCTGGTTCTGTCATAGCCTTGTCCTCACAATAGCTCCTTGTTCACACCTCATGCTGTGATTCTCTGTATGAAGAGGTCAGCTAAGGCTTATCCTATAGTGTCATATGCTTCAACAAATTAAGTGAAATATTCATAGATTTCTGCATTTCCATCACTTCTATATATCGTAGAGCTAGAGTCACATGCTCCTTATGGGAGATATCACTTGTTCGATCAGCAATTAAACTGAAGAACTTTGCCTCTTTAACTCTACTTAATTTTTTTTTGAATCTGTAACGCAATAAGGTTAATAATTTCATTTTGAATTTGTGCTGTAGTGTACAGTGCATTTCATAGACTCTCCCTTAAATGGATGGCGAGTACGCCGTTCACTTCTGACATGCATTCAAGCAATGTTTTAAAGTTGCCTGTGCAAGTCAGTTTTCCACAAAATGGCAAATTCTGTCTTCCACAGAGAAGAATTATCTGCATGATACATCTCAAGGCATGAACTGTGCATTCCTGCAACTTATTTTCTTTTTGTGTAATGCACTGATAAGCTGTTTGCAGTTGGCCGGAGCATACTTCTAGAAATGCCTGTGACTTTGCAAGTATATTTCCATGGTCCTTTGACTTGCTATATCATTCTAGACTCTCCCTTGCATTAGACCAATTGCTCATAGGCATGGAGGCCTCCACATACTCTTTAGCTATGTTGAAAACAAAGCATGGACTGCAGAAGACCCCATCCAAACTCTGTGAATAGCATGCAAACTCGAATTCATGCAGAAGGTGTGGACTGACTCTTCTGTTTTGCTGGCTTCCAGAATACCCCATAAAATGCTTATGGAACTCAAAGCCTGCAGGGGTAACCACTGTATAGTCAATGGTCTTTTTGTCAATATCTGTAGGATTACGACATTTGTACAAGCCAGTATCATAATCTTTTTGTATGGCATCATTCATGCTGTAGAAACTGTCCCTGTTTAATTTCTCCAGTCTTTTAGGTTTCTAATACTATGATTGGAATGGACTCAATTCCTAAGTTGAAGTATGATTAAAGTCCATGAAATTAGAATTGTTCCAGTCTTTGACATTAACCAAAAGTGCTATTTGCAGCACCTGCAATATGCCCAGAATTGACTATTTCTGAAATTCATACGGAGTTACATGGATCTGTAGCATATCTAAATAGAACTGTAAATTCTTTTTTATGAAATCCATTTCTCCTACTACTATTGAAAATGTCTATGTATCCTTCTTCCACATTGCCCTCATTTCTGCCTGCATATCCTGGTATTTAAACATTCACTGCAATCACTAGGTGTAGCAATTTCAATGATCAATGCTACTTTGGGCTTCTTTTCTGGTTTTCTCGCATCTATTTTTGAACTGCTGGTAACGGGTAATCTGACTCCACTACTACACCACAAACTCACAATCAGAAATGCACATTTCTCCAGCCTACTAATGTCAGGGTAATGTAATACAGTACAAACTTACACTGTTACAGGCAACATTCCATCAATGAATAACTGATTGCTCAAGGACTCATTTTTGGCCAGAACTTCATCTCAGTACATGAAAACTATGCATGACTGTGGTTTGCAAGGCTAGTGGAACCCAGCTACATCTTAGATTCAGTCACAGACTGGATGCTAGCATGACAAATGTAAACAAGCAGCAGGAATGCATGAATAAAAGCTCACTGGATGCCCAATAAGTACATGTTCAGCAAGTGTATTTTTTTCTACTGGGGTAAAAGAAAATGGAGAAGATTTCTTGCTACCAGTTCATCTAATATTCAAGGCATGTTGAAGCCTAAAGCAGGCTGCCTACTTACATTACAGTCACAGAGCCATTATCAGTCAGAAAAGCTTTAAAATGTCAGTGGTGGCAACCTTTTCCAGCATTAGGTCTGATGAACAATGGAGAATCTGCAGTCAGACATTCACCATGCCACTCAACCTAAATACAGTATAATGCAAGACACCAGGGCAACCACACAGTATAATACAGGATGCCACAACAACCACAAAGTATAATACAGGATGCCATGATAGCCACACAGTATAATGCAAGACACCATGACAACCACACAGTATAATACAAGACGTCATGATGGCCATACAGTATAACGAAAGATACCATGACAACCACACAGTATAATACAGGACACCACAATGGCCGCACAGTATAATGCAAGAGACCACGAAGACCACACAGTGTAATACAAATGAACCAAACACAAATAGGTAGGTATTTTTCTCGCTCCATTATAACATATTATACATTTGTTAAGGCAACAGCAACTTTGTAGTGAGTTATAAAATACTCACGTTGCAATTTTATCTGAGCTACCAGTGCTGCATGCCTCTGAATTTTTATCCTCTGCTCTGGCTGCATTATGTTACAAGTAACAGTTCAGATAATTTTCCTCAACTGATGTATTTGTATTTTTAACAAGAATTTTCAGCCACTATTGCCTGCAGGCTGCAGCACACACCACGGCACCCTAAATAAAGGTCATGACAGTCAAGACATGAACTAAAGCTACCAGGGTCAGACTTTGAAAGGCTGTTTCCCTTTGGTATGTCATTACAAAACATGCAAGTCAGCTACCAGAAGACTTCAGTTCTATCCTCAGCACTTCCGGTGAAGCACACCACTGAATACTCTACAGTTTGACTCCTTTTTAACTCATGATACGGTAACCACTACATCTTACAACTGGAAATATAGTTTTGTGGTGAAATGGAGGGGTCTTACTTCTGAGGTGTTCGTAGCTTAAGTGACATTTTTGACTACTTATTGTGTGCAACATAATGCAAAATAACAGACTGTGGCAGTAAGTACATTATGCATCTTCACTGTGGTCAATCATTTAAAACCTCTCAGATATTTCATTTAACAGGGTACTCAATCTTAG
This sequence comes from Protopterus annectens, assembly GCF_019279795.1. NCBI lineage: Eukaryota > Metazoa > Chordata > Ceratodontiformes > Protopteridae > Protopterus > Protopterus annectens. The sequence goes on along the minus strand of NC_056734.1, from coordinate 383,718,078 downwards.
CTTGAGTTACAGCAGATCAGAGCTTTCACCTACATGATCAGCAGAAATAATATAAAATGTCCACCTGAGGCAGTAAATATATTAACAAAGACAGTCTCCCTCTAGTATATAATTATAACATATTTTAGGTACCTCCTCCAACATGGTTTTCCGGTATAAACCTTAAGTGTAACTACACACATTCAGCCTCTAAAACATTGCATCTAGAACATATATTCTCTGCAGCCCCAAAACTACTCACCTTAATACATAACAGCCACATCTCATGGAACTGCAACTTCTAAGTCCATAAGACAAGCCATAATACAACTCAATATTTTGTTCAGAAGATAGTGAGACACACAGATGTCCCACTCAGCAGGCTAAGGAGAAAGTTAGTGTCATTTGCCTAAGAAGGGGCAAAGATCCACCAGATCACACATGTGCTCAGGTCATTGGATTGCAAGTACCAGTGTGTCGCAGTCCTTGCGGGTGTAAATTACCTGAGACAGCCCTCCCTGGACTATATGACAAGAGACAGAGCTCTTGAATTAAATGTTCCATGCTGATAGCCTAGGAGTGAGCAATGTTCTACTTTTTCCAAGGATGATGCCACAATATGAACAAAATATGATTAACTAATTGGATTAGCTTTGGTGTCACTTCAAGACAGCACAATATTTAGTAAAATAAAATGCAAACACTTGGACTGCTGACCACAACAGAAAAGTTATTCACAATAATTGTCAGGACAGGATATGTTACTGCTTTGCCTGGAATGGTGTGCACCTGTTTCCTCTAGGCTTTCAAATATTGGCCAAAAGATTGTCCTTTCCCATTGTGCCTTTCTTAGGCAATGAAAAACTGAGAAACCTTCCAAGATAGCAAAGCCAGCCTAGAAAATCTAAAGATGTTACTGTTCAATCTCAGGAATCTAAACAAGAAACTGTACTCACGTCAAAGTATTCCCACTGTAGAAAATGCAGACATTTGCGCAGATACTGAGACATGGTTTAAAGTGTAGATCACCCCCACGTGCAGGGTTCAACACATTTAGACCAGCTACTGCAGAGGCATAGAGTAAAGGTGGACGTGTTTCAATGTACATCAAATTGAAACATACTTCATGACTGATCAAATAAGATGATGTGCGTAAGCTTCTCCATGTCCAAACTACCATGGGAAAGTCCCATAATATATCCTTGAAAGTAATGGGTCTAGCTGTATCACACAGGAACCCATAACACATATTTTACTGATCTTCTCACCATTCATAACTCCTGACCTAAGCAGATGCGATCCTCTAATACAGAAGAACACTGCCCCCTCCCTACTGTAATGTCCCCTCTGGTAAGGTCAAATCATTTTAAGGCAAACATCCTGCTATTAAATGATAACCTGGCAAAATTTCAAGCCTCCCCAAACCCTGAGGACACTGCTGGCCATACCAAACTGTTCAGAGACCCTGTGCAACCATGTTAATAGGCATAGGTACAACTCTGCTTACCAGGAATAAGCACAGAACAAAATAAAAAAAAAAGCTGCCCTTGTGGTATCCTAGCAACAGCAGGTTGCAATACAAAAGGAAGAATGCCATGGCAAAAATGAGGAAGTGCAACACCCAGCAGGATATAAATATCAGTCTAAACAAAGAAGTCAGAGGACAAATCAAGTCACTATGCATATATCATTCATTAATTTCATGCAAACATCTGATAGTCATCAACACAAGTATACTGCTGCAGTATCATAGCTTAAGTGACAAAAGAGCTGATACGGTTCACATGGCTGTAGAGCACTAATATATTGTTCGCAATGCAAGTGAGCAAGGATATCTCATAACAAGTCATGAAATAAGTTACAAGGCAGCAAAAATAGCTAATGAGAAAAAAAGCACAACAAGCAAAATCATTCTACTGCAGCACTTATTTGCACTTGGCTGTGCACCTTTAATAATGGCCGTATATCCCCCAGCATGTTACTACTTAAATTAAGCGTTTTGAACTTGATCGCAACTTCAGTATAACACCCAAAATGGACAAGTACAATACAAAAATGCCAGACTGCTGAACTACAAATGTATAAAGTAAAGGTACTTTGATGCTGCAACGGACTTTCATTGGTATATCACTGATCTTTCAGGTAACAGTGTACTCTGTTACAGCTTCCAGTGCACATAACTTTTAGTTTGACTCCACACCTTTAAGAGCTTTCCAGCAGAGCAGTACATGCACTGCACATTGCAACTTAGAAAAAACAAAACAACAACAAAAACAAAACAGTCAGCTGAAAATGTTAAAAACAAATTGATTTGGGTCAGTATAGCATGCGGTGTACTGAGCAGAACTTCACCACAACAACATAATTGTAGATCGATATGTATGTACACCTTTAAGAAGCTTTCCGAGAGCTTGCACAAGTGTATAAATACTGAGCACATGTGAGCCTGACTGCTATTTTGTAGTAAGCTGTTGAGAAGTAAGCAGTTAATCAGTTAATTTATATTTTGTACTGCTGCTATCCGTCCTGATGTGTTTCTACATAATAAAGCAGATAAACAAACTACTCCACCTGTTCATTTTTACTTGTAAAGCAAGACGAGTGACATGGAGTCAGAATGGGATCCAGATTTAGATCCAGATACAAGACCAATGTCACTCAGTTAAATGTGGAGGAATATAGATGAGTGAATCATCCCTACCATACTTATAACTCACAAAAATAGGTCAGAAACGAATTTCAGGTATAAAAGCTTACTTAAATGATTTCTTATTCACAGAATATAAAATTAAACACTCAGAGCACTCTAAACAAATTTATAGTTAAACAAAATGTCTGAAACTGCAACATACTGATGAAAATATGTCAAACAACTATGGAAAATGTTTGAAATAACATCTGAATTGCATAAAACATAAAATAAGGAAACCGACTACATTTTTCACTAAGAACTACTTTTTTCACATTATTTAAAGCTATTAAAGACATCCAAAGTGTATGAAGTGTTCACATGTTTGTGCAGTATTACAGTACAGTTATTTCACAAAATACAGCCATCTCAAAGGATATTTTGCAAAGTACAGTATTTCAAAGTTTATTGTGCATTTGCATGTTATTACAAGCACTGGCTGTGTGTGCATATTCGTATATAATTACAAGGACCATATTTTCAGTGCGTTTGGGCATACTTTGTTGGCATCTAAGAAAACACTGGTTTCAACTCACCAAAAACACAAACCAGTCACACACAGTTCCTATAAAGGTTGTCTCTCCTCAACAATTCCCTTTTTTTAGAAAGAGGATACCCAGATGAATTGATTAGACCAATTAAAGAACAAGTGTTACAAGGATGGGGAATCTTGTATATACCCTTACTCTATGGGGAACCTATAACAAAAGAACAGGGTTTAGTATCAGGGACATCACCTGTTACACCTTATCTAGTAATGACCTTTGACCAAGATACATGGTGGATAAAGAAAACCATAAATAGAGTATGGGGTATGTTTCAAAGAATGGCCAGTAGATTAGATATATTTAACAGACAATTGAGATACAGCTTTAAGAGAAATTATAGTCTTAAGGAAATATTGGAAAAGAAGAAGAGCAGTGCAATCAATGGGACAATAGCTAAAATGGGGGCACATAAGTGTGGAAGGGGTTCCCAATGTACTTTTATAGCTAACTGTAAGAGTTTAGAAATACCGAATATACCTTCTAGCCATAAGACTTTGATGTATAACAGCTGTTATTCAAAAGGGGTGGTGTATCTCACTTACTGTAAATGTTGCTGGGCATATTACGTTGGTAAAACTGTACCTACTTTGAGACAACGTGCCTATGAACATAATTATGACATCAATAGAAAAAGAGAAACTAATGCCCTGTATAGGCACAGTCTGGTGTGCACACAGGCAGATTTTAAGTTTTGGGTCCTGGAAAAGGTGGTTCCCAGTGATAGGGGTGGGGATTGGGAGAATATGTTAGAATCTAGAGAAATGATATGGCAGTTAAAACTGGATGCCTGTACCCCACCCAGTATAAATGATCATATTTCACTTCTTCTTGACTTAAATATGAAGGCATCTAGAAGGGCTAAAAACTAAATTATGTGTACACATTCATTACTATGCCTATTGTAAAACCATGTTAACTTTTTATGGCTGTTTCCTATATGTTGTAATGGATGTTTTTTGTTTGTTTTACCTTTATGAGTAGTTTTAGTGTTTGAACAAGATCTTTCATATGTATTTATATCTTGATATACACTGAAAACAAGTACTAAAACTACAAAAACTTAAAAAAAAATAGTTTTATACAGCAAGCACTGTTTAAATAACTTTATTAACAATACATTTTTTTAATTCCAGTTCATTGGCACCATTTGCATAATTAATTAATTACTTAATGTTTTATCCAATGGAAGATGAGTAATGCATTATAAAAATGGGTGTAGAGAAGGGTTCTGTTTATTTTAATGAAGTCTTCTGTAAGAAGATGAAAGCATTTAAACTGTTGGTTTACTATCAGAGCTGTTTGTTTTGTTTTTATTTTTTGCCTTACCCTGGTGTCTACTTGCTGGAGGAATTAAACTTCAATTTTTATTCATGTGAACTGGTGTTTCTGCTGATACTATTGTGCAGTCAATTGTTGAGGAGGGACAGCCTTTATAGGAGCTCTGTGTGACTAGTTTGTGTTTTTGGTGATTTGGATCCAATGTTTTCTTGGATTACTAGTTTTTCTCTATTGTGACTGGTTGTGACATGCAGAGCAGCTGTGGAGTCCCCCAACCTACTAACCACAATTTAACTCTCATTGGGGAGTTAACCAAGCTTATTGAGGCTTTTTCCAATGAAGACACAGAAGCAAGTGAGTTGAGTGCTTCTATTCTGTGTGGCCAAGGTAGGAGTGGTAACCATGGTAACCAGGAGATGACGTTGATATGTCAGGGGCATCAGCGGCCTACCAGTCAGTAAGATGAAGCTGTTCATTCATCACCGAGATTTAACAGCTCAACAGAATTGCTTTTTATTGGGTCTGAACAGACAAATACTGCATATGGACATCGGGCATCATCAACCGGACATAATTTTAGAGTTGACCAGCCTGGTTTGGGCAATTTACAACATTATTAAGACTTGGACTTCAACTTATGGCTCAACAAGGGTTTTGTGTTACCAGAGCATGTATCCAACAAACTGGAAGGGAATCACTCGACATACACAGAAAAATGTAAGAACTTAAAATCTAAACTTACAAAGTACAGAAACCTTATGTTACATAATTGGTACCTCACTGAGTCTCTTAAAAATAACCAGGTGCCTAAAGGTTTACGTATTCTGAAGTTTCCTAACAATTTAGAACCTGGTATAGCCTTTTATAAAGAAATTGTGGGGATTGTAAATGGTTGTGGGTTAGCTCTTGTGAAGGCTATTATAAATCATAACAACAGTATCATTGTTAGTTTAAAAACAGACATTGATAGACTGTACAAAGAAATTACTGATGACTTACTTTTTACTGTTGATAAATACAAACATGTTTATATGATTATATTACAAGATACTGATAAAATAATTTCCAAGAACTATAAAAGGGAACTATCTAAGTTAGAAAGGGACAATAGAAAGTATTCTCAAGGGTGGGCCTACCCCATGGGGGGAAATTACAAAAGGGCTAGAGAAGAAGTAAAAAACCTTGGTAGGTTTAACCAAGGTAGACAATTTGTGAATTCTCACAATGGGGTGAACCATGGGGGGGGGGTTGTTTGATATGACACTCATTATGATGAAAATGATAATGTTAATAATGTCCCTTTAGGGATGGATGGTCCGAGGAGGTCCGAAAGGATTTGGACCTTGACATCCCAGCCATCTTATGCAGAGATTACAAAGAATTATCACCAAAACTGGGGGAGACGGTACCACAGATAAATCATGGGTTATTGTGTGGTTGTGTGAGTAGTGACCAATCTTTTTTGTCCAATGAGTTATATCCAAATGTAAGTGAGGGGCCATTGGACCCAATGCAGGAAGTTTGTGAAAATTCAATTAACAGTGATTCTGGGTATAATATTGTGTTTACAAAGGACAACTTTAACATTTACAACTACACAGATTTGAGGGTGGATGATAATTTCTTTTCTCTTTTTAAGAAAGGTTTCATCTTTGTACCGAGTAAAGGTGGACAAGTAGCTCATACCATTCTTGATATAAAATTGTTCATGAGAAATTTAAATTTGGAACACCTGTACTATAACCAGCCAGTATGTCAGTTTACTAACATGCTGGTTAGAAGTAAGTAGTACTTTTAATTCCCCTCTTAACCAAGAACTATTCAATTTCGAGACACTTGTTATTTATGAACTTAGAAAATAGTTCAACAAACAAAGATGGTTTAGAAATAAGTTAACCAGAGAAGAAAAAAGGGGGTTGACAGAATTGACTAACACAGTTAATTTGAGAGTGATGAAACCTGACAAGGGGGGTGGTGTGGTATTGATGGATAATATGGACTATACTATCAAAATTGCAGAGATCCTGAACACCGATAATAGGTATGCTGTGGTGTCTACAAATGAGTTGAACATAGCTTATACTAAGATTGATTGGATTTTGGATGATAATTTAAGCCAAGGTCTTATTAATGAACAACTGCATCATTTTTTGAAGATCACAAAACCCTTCATGCCCAGTATGTTTGGGATCCCTAAGGTCCATAAGGATGTCAGAAACCTACCCCTTAGACCTATTGTCACCTCTGAGGGTTCAAAAACACAGCCCCTAGCAATATTTGTGGACACAAAATTAAAACAGTACCAATGCAAATGCACACACATTCTTATGGATTTGTGAGATTTCTTTACAAAAGATAGGATGTTTAGAGTTTAAATCTGAATTTATTTTTGTGACAGTGGATGTCAAGGATTTATTTTCTGTTATCCCACACCAAAAAGGCCTAGAATGGTTCGAATACATGTTAATAGAGTTTGGATTTCTATCTTCAGCTGATTTTAGGTTGGTACTTGAAAACATGGAGCTGGTGCTCAAAAATAATTTTTTGATTTTTCAGGGGGAGCTGTACCACTGACTTGATGGGGTTGCCATGGGTTCATCCTGTGCCCCCATATTTGCAAATATTGTTATGTTATATTGGGAAATCCCTCATCTGTTTGATTCCATGTACAAAGATTATATTTCCAGGTACTTTCATTTTTTGGACGATATTTTTATTGTGTGGAAGGGACCCCTTGAGACGATTCCCAATTTTATTGAATTCTTGCATTCCACCACATCATTTTTAATTTTTACCCGTAAAATAGGATTGAATAAAATTAATTACTTTGATGTCTGCATTGAAAAAGACTTGGATAATAATAGATTTACATCCAAGGTTTATAGGAAAAGGTGTTTTTCCAACTTTTACCTACACCACCAAAGTAGTCATCCCTATTTTCAGAAATGTAATATTGTGAAGGGACAGATGGCAAGAGTTGCAAGGATGACATCCAAAAAGGATGGTTTTGTACAGGAGTTCATTCCCTTTTTTTAGAAAGAGGGTACCTGGATGAATTGATTAGACCAATTAAAGAACAAGTGTTACAAGGATGGGGAATCTTGTATATACCCTTACTCTATGGGTAACCTATAACAAAAGAACAGGGTTTAGTATCAGGGACATCACCTGTTACACCTTATCTAGTAATGACCTTTGACCAAGATACATGGTGGATAAAGAAAACCATAAATAGAGTATGGGGTATGTTTCAAAGAATGGCCAGTAGATTAGATATATTTAACAGACAATTGTGATACAGCTTTAAGAGAAATTATAGTCTTAAGGAAATATTGGAAAAGAAGAAGAGCAGTACAATCAATGGGACAATAGCTAAAATGGGGGCACATAAGTGTGGAAGGGGTTCCCAATGTACTTTTATGGCTAACTGTAAGAGTTTAGAAATACTGAATATACCTTCTAGCCTTAAGACTTTGATGTATAACAGCTGTTATTCAAAAGGGGTGGTGTATCTCACTTACTGTAAATATTGCTGGGCATATTATGTTGGTAAAACCAAATGTACTTTGAGACAACGTGTGTATAAACATAATTATGACATCAATAGAAAAAGAGAAACTAATGCCCTGTATAGGCACAGTCTGGTGTGCACACAGGCAGATTTTAAGTTTTGGGTCCTGGAAAAGGTGGTTTCCATTGATAGGGGTGGGGATTGGGAGAATATGTTAGAATATAGAGAAATTATATGGCAGTTAAAACTGGATGCCTGTACCCTACCTGGTATGAATGATCATATTTCACTTCTTCCTGCCTTAAAAATGAAGGCATCTAAGCCTAGAAGGGCTAAAAACTAAATTATGTGTACACATTCATTACTATGCTTATTGTAAAACCATGTTAACTTTTTATGTCTGTTTCCTGTATATTGTAATGGGTGTTTTCTTGTTTGCTCTACCTTTATGAGTAGTTTTAGGGTTTGAACAAGATCTTTCATATATATTTGTATCTTGATATACACTGAAAACAAAAGTACTAATACAAAACCTTTTAAAAAAATATTTTATACAGCAAGCACTGCTTAAATAACTTTATTAACAATACTGTTTTTTAAATTCTAGTTCATTGGCACCATTTGCATAATTAATTAATTACTTAATTAATGTTTTATCCAATGGAAGATGAGTAATGCATTATAAAAATGGGTGTAGAGAAGGGTTCTGTTTATTCTGATGAAGTCTTCTGTGAGAAGATGAAAGTGCTTGATCTGTTGGTTTAATATCAGAGCTGTTTGTTTTGTTTTTATTGTTTGCCTCACTCTGGTGCCTACTTGCTGGAGGAATTAAATTTTTATCCATGTGAACTGGTGTTTCTGCTGATACTATCATGCAGTCAATTGTTGAGGAGGGACAGCCTTTATAGGAGCTCTGTGTGACTGGTTTGTGTTTTTGATACTTTATTGGCATGGCATACAGAATTCAAAAACAGGACCTCTTGTGTTTGATAATAATATTGCAGAGAATTGGAGACTGAGCAAGAGTACAATATTTTCATACAAGCTGCACTTTCCTGATAATGATGACCATACAAAAGCATTTATTCTGCTTAATTTAGCCTGTGCAGAAGCCATTGAAAAAGAGCGTTCATTTGTGTATGCACCTGCTTATTTGCAGGAGAGGGGGAAACATCATATAGTTGTACCGGCTGAGTCAAGGGAAGAGCCTGAGTGCTTAAAATGTAAATTTAGAGAAATGTGCAGCCCCCAAATGAATATTACAATGGAAGGGCACTTATTTTACACAAAAGATCAAAAGCCCGGTGAAACTTTTGCAGCATATATAACTAATTTGAGAAACAAGGCTAAAACATGCAGACTTGGTGATTTAAGGGATGAGTTCATAAAAAACAGACTTGTGTGTGGTATTAAAGATGATGCTGTGAGAAAGACTTTGCATCATGACAGTGATTTAACTTTGAATAAGGCCATTGAGATTTGTCAGATATATGAGCTTACAGAAAAGTGGGTCTATATTAAAATCACAAATGTTTACTTACCCGAACACCTAAACACCGATACATATTCCGTGAACTGCAGATACACCGAACGCCCTAAACCATGAAATTCAAAAACTCGAAATGTCATAGTTGTCTCATCCCACCACCCGCTACATAATACCTATACAAACAAACTAAATAAACCACATACATACATACACTAACCATGACCCTACTTCTAACTCTAAACTAAACCCTACTTCTAACCCTACACTAAATCTTGCATATACCACCATGTATGCACTTAACATAACCCGCACCCTAACCCTAAGGCCTGTAACTATCGCACACTTACCTTACGGAGCTATACCGCAGAAGGGCCAACCATGATGATTCGATGTTTCAGATTTCACACTTCAGGATGATCGATGTTTTCGCGGTTCGATGAAGACGTGTCAGAGTTTAGTTATTCGGGTAAGTAAACGTTCATTCTTTTAATATAGACCCCAGAAAAGCACACAAATATGCTTACAAATGAAAAATGCATACTTCCAGTAACTTTTACATTGATTGTATGTAGCATGTGGCTAAAAGAAACAGGCCCAAGGACATGGCAGCAACTGTGAGCCCTGCAACACTCACTGGAAAACGCCATAGCTTTCTAGTAAATTCCAACATGCACACAGTCTCTGTGAGGCACAGGAGTGAGTCAGCAAACTCAAAGGATAGGCCCCCACACATTTTATTGCTAACTGTCATAATTGTGGTGGAAATCATGAATCTAAAAGAGAAAATGATTAGCTTTTGGTCAGCAATGCCACAAACGCAATAAGTGGAATCATTTGAAAAGGTTTTGTAAATCAAAAGGGACACATTCTTTCACTAAAAGAGAATATTCCAAGAGAGAAGTTGATCAATTAGAAAGCTGTGACCCTACTTTCTATGTTGACGGTGTGTCTCTGCTTAATGAAACAGTCAATACAGTAGATTTATGGGCTAAGAATGAAGTATTTTGTACTGTTTGGATAAATGGAAAACCCACAGAGCTCAAAGTTGATACAGGTTCAATGTGCAATGGTATGTCAGCAGAAACATTTGTTGCTAGAGTATGTTCTGGTGAGAAGCTTGATTTGGCAAAGTGTGTGAAGCTTGTTGCTTATGTTAGTGAAGAAATTCAAACTGAAGGTTTAGTAGTGCTTTCATGTTACTCTGCTAGGAACACCGTGACTTGCAATTTTACATGATCAAAAGGCACACACACAGTCATTATTAGACCTCAGAGACAGTTTGAAAATGGGACTATTTTCATTTTTCATTTAATAAGGAAGTCCACCATGTTAGCTTGAAAGACCACTGTCCTAATTTCACCCAGACTATTTTTTCTACCTATGCTGAACTTTTTGAAGACAAACTAGGCTAACTACCAGTTATGAGCTCCATGAAGTTATACCCTGAAGTCAGTTCAGTTGTCAGGCCAGCCCAGAAAGTTCCACTAGCTATGCAGAAGAGAGTCAAAGCTGAGCTAGATAAAATGGTGCAACAAGGTGTAATTTGTCCAGTAGATGAACCAACTGATTGAGTATCCTCCATGGTCATTGCTCATAAGAAAAGCTCAGATGATATCAGAATTTGTACCGAGCCACGAGATTTGAACAGACAATACAGTAGATTTATGGGCAAAGAATGAAGTATTTTGTACTGTTTGGATAAATGGAAAACACCTAGAGCTCAAAGTTGATACAGGTGTTATGTCGGCAGAAACATTTGCTAGAGAGTATGTGCTGGTAAGAAGCTTGATTTGGCAAAGTATGCAAAGATTGTTGCTTATGGTGGTGAAGAAATTCAAACTGAAGGTTCTGTAGTACTTTCATATTACTCTGCTGGGAACAGTTATGACTTGCAATTTTATGTGGTTAAGAGGCATGTACAGTCATTATTAGGCCTCATTTACAGTTTACAGTTTGAAAATGGGACTGCTTTCGTCTAACAAGGAATCCCATCATGTTAGCTTAAAAGACCACTGTTCTAATTTCGCCCAGTCTATTTTCACTACATATGGTAGTCTTTTTGAAGACAAACTAGGCAAACTATCAGTTGTGTACTCCATGAAGTTATACCCTGATGTCAGTCCAGTTGTCAGGCCAGCCCGGAAAGTTCCACTAGCTATGTAGAACAGAGTCAAAGCCAAGCTAGATAAAATGGTGCAACAAGGTGTAATTTGTCCAGTAGATGAACCAACTAAATGGGTATCATCCATGATCGTAGTTCAAAAGAAAAGGTCAGATGATATCAGAATATGTATTGATCCACAGGATTTGAACAAAGCACTGAGAAGACCTCATCATCCAATGTGTACAGTTGAAGAAGTTGCTGGTCTCATGCCAGATGCCACTGTTTTTTCTGTCTTAGATGCAAAGATTTCATTTTGGCAAATTTTGCTTGACCAAAAATCCTCATTGCGAACTACCTTCAGTACTCCTTTTGGCGGGTACAGATTTTTGTGAATGCCATTTGGGATAAATTCTGTCAGTGAAGTCTTCCAGTGTACAATGGAGCAAATTGTTTCTGGGTATCTGTGTGCTATTATAGTAGATGATATACTAGTAGGAGGTAATGGTGAATCTGAGCATGACAGAAACCTCAAGAAAGTTCTGGAAAGAGCACTTGAAGTGAGTCTTAAGCTGAATCCTCAGAAGTGCAAGTTCAGGCTATGAGACATCACTTATGTTGGTCATTTATTTACCAGTTCAGTCTTATGACCAGATCCTTCTAAGCAAACTGCAATTCTTGAGATGCCAGGTCCAGACAATGTTCAAGCCCTATAAAGTTTTTTTGGCATGGTTAACTATCTTGGCTAGTTCATTCCAGACTTGAGAAAACTGTCAGCGCCACTCAGAGAGCTGACACAAAGATGTATCTTGGTCATGGTTAGAGCAACACCAGAGAGCATCTGATGTTCTGAAACAGAAAATTGCCAGTCCACCAACTCTCAGCTATTATGATGTTCAGAAGCCAGTTACTCTTTCTTGTGATGCTTTGAAATTTGGTCTTGGTACATTCATTCCTCAAGAGGGTAGACCAGTAGCTTATGCATTGAGAACTCTGACCCAAACTGAAATGTAGTATGCTCAGATAAAGAACTCTTGGCAATTGTGTTTGCATGTTCGACGTTTCATGATTATATTTATGGTAGACCTATACAGATTGAAACAGATCACCAACCCCTACTCAATATTTTGAGGAAGCCTTTGCATGCACTTCCTGTCAGATTGCAATGTGTGATGCTCAAATTGCAAAAGTATAATTTCAATCTTGTCTACACAAAAGGCAAAATTCTTTAGCTTGCTGATACTTTACCGAGATCACCCAGAAATACCACTGAACAGCATGACAATGAGAAATTTGATTTTGAAGTCATGGAAGTGAGAAATTTTTCTTCCATACATCTTGATGAGCTTAAAAGTCATACAGCTTCAGATCCAGTTCTACAGAAGCTCAACCACTTTATCAGTCAAGGATGGCCGTCAAAACAATCAAGCTTATCAGTTGATCGGCAGCCATAATTTCCTTATAGAGATGAGATTTTGCTTGACAATGATAACATCATGAAAGGTCCTAAAGTCATTGTTCCAAAGTCCTTGCAACAAGAATATATTACTATGTTGCATCATGGCCATCCTGGAGCAGACTCTACCAAAAGAAGAGAGAGAGGACTTGTATTTTGGCCTTCTATGTCACAGGATATTGAGAGAGTACTTTTATCTTGTTCTGTATGTAATATTACTAAGCCACATCAACAGAAAGAACCACTTCAGCTAAACCAGAGTCCTGAACTCCCTTGGCTGACAGTAGCTACAGACGTATATGAGTGGAATGGTCAGTATTACTTGGTGTTAATAGATTCTTATTAAATTAGTTTGAGATTGACCTACTTCCTAATCTAGCATCCAGTATTGTCATTACTAAGATGAAGTGTCATTTTGCAGTTCATTGGAGTCCGCGCAAAGTTATTTCTGACAATGATACAGAGATTATAAGCCAACAGTTCAAAAGATTTGCCAAAGAGTGGGATTTTACTCATGTTACGAGTATCCACAGTAAAATGGTTTGTCAGAACATGCCGTTCAAAGTGTGAAATAATTACTAGAGAAGTCAAAGCAAGATAATAGTTATGTTTTCTTGAATCCCTCGAATCTCAGAAATGTTCCTCATGATAAACATCTTGGCTCACCTGCACAGAGACTTCTGTCAAGACAAACCAGAACCACGTTTCCAGTCAGTAGCAAATTGTTGATTCCATGTGTCAACAGCAATAGATCAGTGAAAGCCAATCTGTTGAAGAAGTGCCTATCCCAAAAGTCCTATTATGATAAGACCAGCAAACCACTCAATCCATTACATGAAGAAGAGATAGTGAGGATGCAGACATCCAAAGGTTTTGATCAGATTGGAGTCATGAATATTATACGTCCAGAGCCGAGATCATACATTTTGGAATCACAAGGAGCAGAATTTAGGTGGAATCGGAAAAATTTGATCCTGGTATCCGAACCTGTAGTGCAATATCATACCTGCAAGAAAGGCTCTTTTTCTCAGAGTGAGTTATCCAGCGTTCCAGTTCCAGAGGATGTTCTAGTAAACATCTCTGCTCCTGAGAAGAATCCAGAAACTCCAGAATCTATTTGTTCACCAATGACTGTCTCTGTTGCTAAATCCAGTTCTGATTGCTATATCACTAGATCAGGTCGCATTTCTAGACCATGCTTCAGATACGCAGCAACTTGGACATGAAAACATAAGGACATAAGCATTGTGTCTATTTGTTATTGTTTGTACAATTGTGTGTCTCTGTTCTCAAATGTGATTATAATGTGGGCAATTCATTAAAGAGGGATGATGTAGGTCAATATGTATGTGCCTTTTAAAAGGGGTCTATATTAGATCAGCGAATGCTTAAAAAAGCGAACGCTGATTCATCGAACTTATGTAAGTGAAAGATTAAAATATCAAAGCAACAGAACCCCAAATTTTTTCCTAGGGAAAGAATTTGGTTGTCCATTTCTGTTGCCTCTGTATTTTCAGTGCTGTGGTGGAAAGTTACGGGTCGGGTTCAGGTAAGTGTGCGATTGTGTGGATGTGACTGTTAGGGCGGGTTAGGTGAGTTAGGGTTAGGGCGCGGGTTAGGTATGTGTGCGATTGTGTGGATGTGAGGGTTAGGGAGCGGGTGAGGTGAGTGCGCTGTAGTGACAGACCTTAGGGTTAGGGTTTGGGTTAAGGTAAGTGGATAGTTAGTGGTGTGTGTATAGTTTAGTGTAGGGTTAGGTGTCAGAGTTTAGGTGTATGTGTGTGGATTACTGTTTGTTTGGTGTGCTTGTGTTGTGTGTATGTGTTTTGGATCAGCGATTTTTTGCTGTTCTGACAGTTCGAGATTGTAAGCTTTCGCTTATATAAGTTCGATGAATCAGCGTTCGCTTTTTTAAGCATTCGCTGATCTAATATAGACCCTTAAAAAGCTTGCCACGGGCTTGCACAAGTGTATAAATGCTGGTCATGTGCAAGCCTGACTGCCATTTTGTAGTAAGCTGTTGAGATGTAAGCATTCATGTCTGTGTAGTCTGTCAGTTAATCAGTTTGTTTATATTTTGTACTGCTGCTATCCATCCTGATGTGTTTCTGCATAATAAAGCAGATAAACAAACTACTCCACTTGTTCATTTTTACTCGTGAAGCAAGATGAGTGACAACAATGAACACCAAGTATAATGGATAAAGTCCAGAGGCAGCAGCAAAAGCACATGAATTACATACACTGGGGGGAGGGGGGTCAACTTTTAAAAACTTCATGTTAGACTTTCATTACAGAACTTATACCCAACACCAACAGGGTATTTAACTACAAAATACAAAGGTCAGACCTTCCAGTCAGTACTTCTGAATTTGACTCCACAGTTTTAGTAGCATAAAAGATTGGCACTGTACAGACAACTAAAGAATAATTTTATAGTGAAGTAAATAGGATTTTTCTTATGCTATAGTCTAAACTTAGAAATTGTATCCGAATCACCAACTTAATCCCAGCTTTTTTTGAAGAGGTCAAATAGTCCTACCTCCTTCCACACAATTCCTGCTATTAGGGGGAATAACCAGAGACCCCTCAAAATGATCTGGTAACCACTATTTGATCAGCACACAAACAGAAAAATAATTACATTGCAATCATGAATTCACCTACCATGGTTAAAAATAAGAGCTACACAGTGTTTTATGGCTGGCAAACATGTAGCCAAAGGCACCTGAAATGTTCACTGCCCTAGTACTGTTTTGACCTGATCCTGTAGGGTTTTATTCAATTTCAGATTATAGTGCTTATGTCCTAAGCAGTGAACACAAACCAAAGTGAATCTCAGCATATACAACAGAAATGCAGAAAATATGCATGGTTATTAAAACTTACGTGTTCTGAGAAACACATGAAGCATAACCTAACCAAACATAGTGCAAAACAATGACTAACTCTGCAACTAATACCAGCAAACTATTACCTTTCTAAGCTTGTAAGAGGAATATTTAAAATATATCCCTATTTTTGAGACTTTGCCCCCCATCATGTTTGTACATTTATCTAGATTTCCTGTCCTTCAAAAGTGCATGCTAACACAGATCCAGTTACTCCAGCAACTTTCTAAGTTTATAAGGGAAGTATTTAAATTATGTTCTTGTTTTTGGGCCTTTCTTCTCCCCCTACATCATGTTTGGCTTTGTGTAGATTTCATATCCTTTAGAAAATGCATGCTAATGCAGATCCAGTTATTCCAGCAACTTTTTAAGTTTATAAGGGAAATATTTAAAAATCTGTCCCTATTTCTGAACTGCTGTCCCACCACCATGTTTTGGCCTTTGTCCAGATTTCATATCCTTCAGAAAATGCATGCTAAAATCCAGTTATATCAGCAACCTTTGAAATTTATAAGAGCAATATTTAAAATCAGTCCCTATTTTGGGGTCATTGTTCGCACACACACACACACACACACACACACAATTTGTTACTTGCCTAATGTGTTCTCTGATCTGGATGTACTTGTTACTCATAAATGAATCCACACATAACTCAAAAAAGAAGCTCCTCATTAATTTGACTGAATGTTCCTCTTGGTTCTGAAATTAATTCCTACTGTGGCTCATGATATGGTTTGCTTCACTTCACCAAAAAAAAAAAAAAAGAGAATGAAAGAGATGCAGTGGTTCAGTGCAAGGTGGTGATTTCACCATTACCCACAGGCATGCACTCAACCAAATTTCAGGAGGCTATTGACATACTAGGTGCACACATTGACAAAATGATTGAAATAAAGTTGCAATTAAGCAGAAGAGTTTAGTGCAGCAGCATGGACTTTAACTACTTAAAACTGCCCCAAAATAAAGGGAAATCCACACCAGCAATTCCTCCTCCAGGGCTGGAAGAAAAAGAAAACTATCTTACTCCTGTTTACACCTTACTCATGACCTGATTAAGTTGCTCGATTGATTCAGAACTCTGAAAAGCAGTTGCCAGCAAGTAAAAAAGGAAATAATTAATTGCCTGCAGCTGTATATAATGGGAATTAAGTAGCCTGCCAAATACACCTGCAGCCAATAGCAATCGAGTATAATTAAAAAAAAAAGTAGTTTTTTGATCAGTCCGGTAAGCTTTCACCCCTTCCCCCCATGCTTGTAAGTCAGCTGATACGCTTTTCAGGGTGGGAACTTTGGAGGGGAAGAATCTTATGACTTTTTGACTATTTTTTTTTTCCACTGAAGTTTTTGCTATGCCTTTACTAGCCAAGTGTACAATATAGTGTGCATAGGGTATGCTTGCCAACATCCCAGCATATGAGTAGACAAGTAACATATGGAATGCTAATTAAAAAAGCAAGAAAGAGAAATGGGAGCATAGATTGGAAATAGCAACAGTGAACAGCACCAGATTAGTAGAGTTCATAGCGCAATAATAGCTTAAGCTGACAGGAGAAAACAGGTTAGAGATAAAAATAAGACTGGACAAGTAATGAAGGAAGTTTTAAGTAAAAAAAAAAAAAAAGCTGGCAATAATAAGGAATACTGGACCATATGTAAGTTGTAGTCATGAATGCAGTCTCAAGTTCTCTTGTGTCAATCCAAATGCTGGTCTTAGATACCAGTGAAGCTTTATTTATTTTCATTTAATTTAAGAAGTTAATAGAAAAAAGGATTTTACCTCACCATGTATCTTCTGAATAAGAATAATTAAGCTGTAATGCCTGTCATTGACTGTAATCTTCAGTGAGTTACCAGAAAATCAAACAATTTAAGTTAGGGTTACCAATGGTCCTGCTTTGAGCAGGACAGTCCTTATTTGAACACTTGTGTCCTGTGGGAAAAAATGGCACATTTCCTTAGATTTTATTAGGAAAAATATCATAAACATCCTTTAATAGTTGCATAAAACAATTATTTTGTATCTGAAATAGCCCGGCTGCCTCGTGATTTTGGCGTCTTTTCAGGCTTGCTAGTTGTTGCTGAAGCGCCTACCAAGGGGAGAAAATGCTGAGAGAAGAAAAGGAGCCACTTTTGTGTTTTTAAGTATTTTCTTCTGATTTTTTGTTAGGTTTTACTGCTTTGCCACCTACTTTTTGGCATTTTCCGGCTTGCTAAAGTTTATATCTGTAACAATAACAGTACTTGGAACACATCTAGAGCCTGTTTACTGCATTTCCTGTGTTGCACTTAATTTAAAATTGTTTTTTTCTCTAAAAACTGCATTTTACCTGATTTTGGCCTAGCACTCAAGTGTGGGGTCATTTATTGCACTTTTGTGATTATTTTGCTGCTTGTGTATCTCTGCTACCTTTAAACTACAACAAAAAGAAAAAAAAGAAAAAAAAAATCTTAACTGTTTGGAAGTTTCTAGAAGGCCAGTGCTTGCTTGGGCTAAAGGGAAGTCTCTGTGTTCACCAGTGGGAGTGGTTAACACTGAACAGCCTGCCTGTCCCTGGAGGAGTGGTTACTACCTAGAAGCTGTAGTTTTATTAGCCATTTTGGGTCAATTCTAAACTCCTTGATCTCTCTCTCTCTTAAAACCCTACAACTCGCTTTTTGCGCGGTTTTGCGCACTGAGCAGCGTTGGGCAGCGCCACCTAAACAGGTTTAAACTATTCCAGGCTCCACAAAGTCTGCTCTTCACTTTTTCCCTTAGAACTGTTCAAACTCTCAAAGTAATCACTCTATTCTCTTTCTAAAGCCATGCACTTGCTCAGCTCTTATAAGGAAACACTAACTAACTAAAGCACTACACCCTCCTTGACCTCTCATAAGTATTAGGCTACCAATTGGTCCTTTCTGAGCAAGTGAAAAATCAGTTCCCTTCCCTAATCTGATCAGTAAAAAAACAGTTCCCTATACTAATCTGGTATTTCCAAGGGTCAGTTTCAAGGTTACTCTCCAGTCCAGCTGGTGAATCTGGGAATTTTGAGGCAATGTTACAATTGCCTTATGTACACAGACAACCCTCTCCTCCTTCCAACAAACTCTAATACATGTGAGAGATGCAGTTACACAGCCAAACTGGAGGTAGAGCTGTCTCAACCCAAGACTGGCACCGTGAGTCAGGAGGAAAAGGTAACCACCCACACCACAAATCCAGTCTCACACAGACCTATTGCATCTGCATACCCAACACATAAACACACAAAAACATACTCGGAGGCTCTAAATAAAAATCTGCTAAAACAGCAAAGACCTCCTAAGCAGATATCCAAGCAACAGCCAGCCCTCAACAATACCCACAAATCACATATCTCACAAAATCAGTGTGCCTCACAGTCACAGCCCTTAAGGCCAAACAACACACCAAATACACTTGTTATAGGGGACTCTATTGTCCGGCACACTGACGTCCCACTCACCAGACTGAACAAGGAGAAGGTCACTGTAAGCTGCCTGTCGGGTGCCAGGATCCGCCACATAACGCAAGCACTCAGGTCACTCCAAAGCAAGTACAAATATGACTCTGTCATTGTCCATGCTGGTGTGAATGACCTGAGACATACCTCCCTGGACTACATGAAAAGAGACATAGAGGAGCTCTCTGACCATGTAGCCCAGGCTGGTATGACCCTTACCTTGCATCTTGCTCTCACCAAGAATGATGCCACAGTATAAAGACAAAATGATCAGTTTCCACAATTGGCTAAAGTATTGGTGTCATTCAAAGGGGATCCAGTGTCTGTCAGCCTGGGATGACATGCTCGACAAGCCACGTTGCTTCGCTAGGGACGGCTTGCACCTGTCACCCTTAGGCTTTCGTATACTGGCCAAGGCTCTTGCCACCCCCATAGTGCCTTTTTTAGGCAAGGATCAAAGGACAAATCCACCTCCATAGACAACCCAAGGATAAAAAAACTAAAGGTAATGCTACTCAATGCCAGAAGTCTAAACCTCAAGATGCACGCACTCGAGGCTCTCCTCAGTATGGAGAAAATCGATGTCTGTGCAGTAACAGAAACCTGGTTCAAGGCTCCTGAGAGCACCCCAGTACTAACAGGTTATAACTCACACCATGCGTTTTGGCCCCAAAACTCGGACTGAAGCACAAAAGGAGGGGGAGTATCTATATTCATCAAAGATACCTACACCTCCAGGTTAGTGGCACTGCACAAAGCATCGGAGACCATCCATGTGCAACTAACAGCGGGCAAAACTGCCTTTCAGTTTGTAGCCTGCTACAGAACACCCTCCCTATTACAGGAACCCCACTTGGCATTCCTGAGAACACTGGAGAATATGAAAGTATCTCCAAACACTATGTTATTGGGTGACTTCAACTACCCAAACATTGACTGGGAAAACTACTCAAGCCCAAACACCCTCACCCAACAGTTCCTTGAATTTATAAACTCTAACACAATGGAACAACTGGTCATCACTCCCACAAGAGGGAACAACATATTGGACCTGGTCATCACCAACATGGGGACTCTATGTTCCACACCAGAGGTAAACCCCTCATTGGTAAAATCAGACCATAAACAAATTTCCCTGGACATCCATATCCCGTCCCCACCCCCAGCCAAGGAAATCACTGTAAAGAATTTCTCAAAAGCCAACTTTGCACTTCTCAAGATTGAGGTGGAATCCTTCAAAGCCCCTGGGCCAGAGGATAATACAGCCCAATCCGCAGAATCCTTTACAAATGCATTCTATGAGCACCTGCAGGAATGCATGGATCATGCTATCCCAAATAAAACCAAGACTCACTCCTCCAAAAACAGGAGACCGGTCTGGTGGACCCCGGCCATAAATAAGCTATACAACAGAAGGAGGAAGCTACTACATGACAGAGCAAAATCCCAAAAAGGGAAGGCATCTCTGATCAGTATTAGCAAGAAACTTTGATCCCTCATAAAATCATCAAAGGCCAGTTTCGAAAGAAAAATTGCCCTAGACACTAAAGATAATCACAAGGCCTTCTTTAGTTATGTCAGGAACATGGGCGGAAACTCCAAGATATGCTATGAATTGTTGCATAACGGTACAAAATATACCGAACCTACAGACATAGCCAACATTCTGGCAGACAGATTCAGCGCAAACTTCTCCCCCCCTTCCCCCTCAAAGGAGAAAATGCCTATCCCAACTAAATGTAACCTCCCCGACATCACAGATGCACAGGTGAAAGCTGCCCTCTCCAAAGCAAAAAACACAGCATCTATGGGACCGGACAGTGTCCCAGGCTGTGTCTTACACGAGCTCCAAGAAGAACCGAACCCTCACATTAAGTCACTGTTCAAACTTAGCCTTACTACAGGATACGTACCCAAAGAATGGCGTACAGCTACAGTGGTCCCACTCCACAAAGGTGGTGCCACAACGGACCCTGGAAACATTCGCCCCATAATCCTGACTAGTCTGGTCTGTAAAGCTATGAAGCGTATTATCATGGAACTCATAAACAAAGACATTGGGAGCCTCCAGACACTGGACCCTACCCAATTCAGCTTTGTTAAGGGCAGATCTTGCCTCTTAAACCTAGTTGATTTCTTTGAAACAGTTACCAAAGCCATATATGAGGGCAAGGTAGTCCACACAGCCTACCTGGACCTCGCAAAAGCCTTCGACACAATACCCCACTCGGGCATCATAAATAAGCTTACCAGCTTAAATATCAATCCCTATATCACAAGATGGGTTGCAAACTGGCTCAGAGATAGAACCCACATGGTCAGCACTGCAGGTGCCATGTCCGAATCCAAACCAGTTACAAGTGGTGTCCCACAGGGCTCAGTTCTGGGACCTCTCTTGTTCGGTATATACTTCTCTGAGGTTCAGGCTAACACGGGGGGATTATGGCTGACAAAGTTCACAGATGACTGCAAACTGGGGGCCATAATTGAATCTCCAGCTGATACAAGCATCTTCCAAAAGGGTCTCACAGAGACGGATGCTTGGTGCCAGAGCCACAGCCTCAAGCTAAATGCTAAAAAGTGCATAGTCATCCCCTTTGGGAAAAACAAGGTGCCCACAAATTACCACATAGGTGGTAATCCATTAAGTACGCAAGAAGTAATTAGAGATTTGGGGACCAACGTAGATAGTAATCTCTCCTTTGATAATCACGTTGCCAAAGTGGTTAGAAAGACCTTATATATAGCCCACCTTATCACGAAAGGGTTCGCATCTAGATCAAGAGAGGTCATTGTGCCCCTCTACTCGTCACTCATCAGGCCCATAATTGAATACAATGCCCACTTTGGGATGTACCTTATCCGACACCTGCAGCAACTGGAGAGACCCCAAAAGTACCTCACCAAGAGGATCATGGGCTACAAACAGATGTCCTATGCAGCTCGACTAAAGAAACTCCAGCTCTACTCAGTTGCTTACCGCCTACTCAGAGGCGATCTATGCCTGACGTACAAAGCCATGTCAAACCCAGAATTAATAGACATGCTCCACATCAAAAAATCCAAGTCCCTTAGAGCTACACGTTCCAGGGACCTAAACCTCAGCACAAAAATAAATAGGACATGCTGGAAGGACAGATGCATTTCCCAGAGGCTCCCCTCACTCTGGAATAGAATCCCAATTCATGTTAGACATAGCCCCTCGCTGACCCTCTTCAAGCGAAATCTGGACGCGTGGATGGGAAATCGCAAATTCACCCCTGGGATCTCTTCTGTGTCCCTGCTAGACAGAGGCACAGTAAACTAATCTTAAAAGGGTACCTTCTGTGACCTACTTTACAGAGGCACAGTAGGCTAATCTAATAGGGAGGCGGAAGCCAAATATACTCTTGCTAGGCTTATAAATGCCCTAGGGCAGATAGCCTAGTATCTACCTATGAACCTATAAGCAACTGAAATACTACAACAATAAGATTTTATTTTGGTTAAAATGTGATGTTCCGTCCTTTGCATTGGCTGTGGATAGACTTTGTCCTGCAAAATCTCATGTTTCTACAAAAAAGCCCCACTTTGGGCATCTGAAAAGGTGGCGACCCTGATTTAAGTGACCCCTTTCAATGAGATTCTAAAGTTAAAATTAAGATTTAGACCTGGAGGTGGTCTTCCAAGACCTTCACAAAAGAGTAAGTAAGAAGACAGACTTAAAACATTTTACAAATGAAATAAAAAAAATGTGTGCATGTATGTATGTGTGAATATATATATATATATATATATATATATATATATATATATATATATATATATATATGTATATATGTACATATATTAAGAACAACAACAGGTTTTGGCCAATGTGGATTTTTCTGAAGCAAACAATAAGTATGAATCTCAAATGTCTGACATTATTGGCCAACTGTAATATTCAGTCGTTTACCAGAGAATCAAACATTTTATAAAGGATAAGGCAAAACTGAACAGTCATACAAATGCCTTATGGTAAAATTTCAGGTGATAGATAAGTAATTTTTTCTTTATTTTTTAACAGTAAAAGGTTTAGAGTATTCCTGTGGCAGTACATAGCTGTCAAACTACGCTCCTGCCATAATATTCTAAGCATATACGGACACACTACTGCAGTCCAGTGTTCTCCATTATTGCCAAAAAAGTGAGCATTGGTTGAAAATAGCAATAGTAAATAGTTCTTGGAGCATCTTGATTAGGATGCATGTTTATGCAGAATTTTGTGACTTAACTTCAAAAAATAATGACTGGTTTGTTTCTAGTTACTTACAAGTGAATATAATATGTTATGAATTATTTTAGAAATTAACCAGTATATGATAATAATGCATACTGAAAGTTCTGAATGTCACTCCTGGGGATTCATTAACATGGGAGTATACTTACTATACAGCTGAAGAGAATATGTCACAGGAAGATGTTCTGGAACTTTCTGTAAAATGCCCACATGAAACAGAGAACAAAGAATGTGCCCTCAGTTTAGAAGAAAATGATCTAAGGAAAGAGTTGCTTGATTTAATGGAAACAGATAGATATATTAAGATCAATGAAATAAATAGATTACAGAAAGTCATTAAGGCTCAGAACGGTAGAAGTCTGATAAAACAAATGAACACAGTAATCAAGAGTATTAACAGAAATTCATGTAGCATAACAGAAGTAAACTGGCTACATTACTGTGCAGCAAAATTAATAACAGATAAAGAGGCAATAGAGGAAAGAAAGGGAAGAAATCAAATGCCATCATGGACTTATCGAATAGAGAAAACTATAAAGCAATGAAGACGTGATAAAAGCAACATGCAGTATTAGAACAGACTAGGAGCTATTGTACACTATTGCAAATAATAAACTAAATATATCAGCAGAGGTAGAAAAACTTACATATGCAGATATATATAAAGGAAAAGACAAAATAAATAATTCAATGATGACCCAAAACTTTTATAGAGAATTGGGAAACAAAATAAAAGGAATAGAAAGAAATATCTATGAAGATCCCACGGAACATGTGAAGACTGGGTGAAGATGGGGGGAGGCTGCCAGCCTAGCCAGATAGAATTTTGGAGATAATTCTGTCATCTGTACATATTAATGTAAACCACAGGCTTGTTGACTTAAATGGTAAAAATAGTGTTATATGTGGAACTGGAAAAAATGTAACAACATTTCACTCTACTGACCAAGTAAAGCATGTTGTGACCCTTTGATGTTAAACTCAGAGCCAGTCAGTCTAGAGTGAGGCATCCTGTCTATTGTTTTAAGGCCAGAGTTAATGGCCAGAATTTGCATGCATAAATGTAATTTATTGCTCTGATTTCTGCCCAGAAGTGAAGAATGTAAATGTAGTTTCTGTTAGCCTGGGAACCCAGTGAAGTGTGAAAAATGATGTAATGTGAACCAGGAATGTGATTTTAAAAACAGAGAGAATCAGAGAGCATTAACCATTTTTGTCTTGACCATCCAACTCATCAGCACTGTCTTGCTCTATATGTAAATTTATCTTAGACTTGTGTTTTCTCTTAGAAATAGCTAGAAACTAGAAATATTAGATTACGTTTTTTTGTGATGTCAGAACTATACTACTGAATTATTTTAAGTATTTCTCTGTGATCTCTGAGCTCTTGACCAGCACTGTGTAGTAAAAAGTATTGTCTTGTGTTTTGACTATTTGTTATTAAATATTTTTAAAAAATCCTTTCAACTGTGGCTGTTTTGTAGAGATAATTTAAGCTCTTTAGAGTACTTGCATGCCTTTGGTAAAATTGTTAAAAGCCACTCTAATAGCTTTAGCCCAGGACTATACTACCAATTGGATAATAATATTGCACAGTAATAATTGGACAGCCTTTGAAGCACCTTTGAGTAGATAATAAATACTAGTAGGTGGTGGCAGCTGGTACTAACGTATAGTCTGGGAAAAAGGGACACAGCTGGAGAGCCTGTGCCAGCCTTCCGCAGGAGTGTCTGTGTGGTTGTATAAACTCTTCTCAAAATGTGTGTGTGTGTGTGTGTGTGTGTGTGTGTGTGTGTGTGTGTGTGTGTGTGTGTGTGTGTGTGTGTGTGTGTGTGTGTGTGTGTGTGCGTGTGTGTGTGTGTGCGTGTCAGCTACTTGGGCAGGGACACGAGGCACTGGTTGGACAGAGAGGGTGCTGGAGGTTTTAGCTTGCCCACTAGGCTGAGATCTGGACCCTATAGCTGTGCCAGTGGGGAGTCTTATTGGGGACCTGGAGAGCAAGGGAGCGACCAGCCCCAGACTGACTGTGATCTCGTTGTGCTCTTAAGGGAAATTGCACTTAATGTGTGTATTTGTTATCCTTTCCTCATATATGAGACGCCCCTCACTGGTGTTAGTGGTGAGGATTGAGGCTCCTTGATTGCTGGGCCAGAGCACGGACATCACAGAACATAATAAAGACCCTGAATGGATAGAAGAAGTTAAAGAAAGAGTAAGAAGTTGAAACTTACAGGATATGAAATTGGATGAAGTAACAAATAAAGAAATTGAAACAAAATTAAGAAATCTTGTAATTCAAAAACCTCAGGCCCAGATGCGGTACCTAACTTTTGTCTAAAAGTATTAACATCTTTACATGAAGATTTAGGCCTGAGTAATAACTACTTATACAGGCACCCCGAGCAGAACAACAAGAAAATGATGCTCTTCCTTAAGGGTGAACCTGCAAGCTATCCTAAAAACTATAACCAATAACTTGCCTTCCTACAATCTATAAACTATACGCTGGCATTGATGCCGACAGAGTTTATAGTCATTTAGAAGAAAACACAATCATGGCACTAGAACAAAAGTGTAACAAATGAAAGTCATATGGAACAAAGGATTATTTATTGTTAAATAAAGTCATAATGGAGAATTGTAAAAAAGAGAATAAGCTAAGCAAATCATGGATAGATTACAAAAAAGTATTTGACAGCATCCCACATTCATGGATAAAGGAGTGCTTACAGATGTATAACATACACCCTACATTGATCAATTACATTACAGTGAGCATGAAATAGTCTGAAGCCACTTTGCAATTAAGCCATGATGAAGGACAAATCATCACAGCAGATATGAATACAGTAATCCCATGAGATAAAAATGAAAGGGGGATATTCCAGGCTGACCGTCACTGTTGCTCTTTTGCCTTGCCCTTAACCCATTAAACTATCTAGTTAACAGATGGTTACAATTTGGCTACTAGAAAATGACAAAGATTAATGTCTTCTCATCTTCTTTTTGCGGCTGATTTAAAATTGTATAGTTCATCAGATGAGGAGCTGAAAGCATAATTGAAAGTGGTCAAAACTTTCTCAGATGACATAAGAATGTAATTTGGTCTTGTTAAATGTGCAAAAATAACATTTAAACCAGGAAAGCTGCAGCACAAAAAATACCAGTCTGGGACAGGAATGTGATATAAAGGAACTTGAGCAGGAGGGACTGTATAAATATTTGAGAATTGATGAAGGATCGACAATAAAATATGAACAAATGCAAGCAGAACTCAGTAAGAAATATTTTAGAAGACTAAAATTAATACTGAAAACAGCCCTGACAATTAGGAACAAAGTCCAAATTATAAACCAGTTTGCTCTTCCTGTACTAACTTGCAGTTTTGGGTAACTGACTGGCCCCAAAAGATATTGTATCACTTAGACAGGAAAACAAGAAAAGTGCTTCATGCTTATCAAATAAAAATCAGTGTATACCAAGATTATATATTCCTTATTCTGAAGGTGGTATGGTCTCCTCGAAATTGATTACATGTAACGATCTGCAGTCGTGGGCCTGCATACATATCTACTGACCTCATCAGAGCCAAACTCAGTGAAAGTTTTAAAACATGAAGAGACAAGTCTTAGATGACCTCCTTGCTTAGTTTAGCAGAAGCATATCAGTGCCAAGCAGGAATGGAAATCAAACCAGAAGTAGATAAAAATCAGGCAGCAACTGAATGTGCCACAAAACAAAAGAAAGAAGGATCAGATGAGAAGGCAAGAAATGTGGAAAAGGCAGAAATATAGTTGCAAATACAGAAAACTCCTGTAACAACCTTATTTTGATCAGGAATTGATGCAGGAATGGTTAAGGCCAAAATATGAAAGGTTAATATTGGCAGCCCAGAATAGTGGACTACATACATATTGGTTTACAAAGTCCATTGTGCATGCAGGAGAAGCAGCCAAATGCAGGTTCTGTATAACAGAAGATCAGTCAATAGGCTGTATAACAGGAGGAAGAAAATCATGGCAAAAATTAGGAGGTGCAGCACCCAGCAGGATAAAAGCACTCTCACCAAACTAAACAAACAACTCAGAGGACAAATAAAGTCTGCCAAAGCCAAATATAAGGTAAGTTTGGCCTCCCAGGCCAAGGACAACAACAAAGCATTTTTTAACTATGTCCACAACCTCAAAGGCAATACACAATTGTGTGCAGAGCTCATTGTAAATGGAAGCCACCTATATTGAGCCAGAAGATATAGCAAACCTCCTGGCAGATAAATTCAGCCCCAACTTTACCCCTCTCTCCCTCTCAATCTTCCCTCAGGAAATATAATCAAATATAACTCCCCCTACTGTCACTAGGGAACAGGTCCTTAATGCTCTCACTAAAACCAAGAACACTGCATAAATGGGCCCAGACAATATCACAGGGTGCCTTCTAAATAGCATGAAACATGACCTATCAGGGCCTCTGGAATTACTATTTAACTGTAGCCTCCAAACAGGCGTTGTGCCTCATGAATGGAGAAAGGCAACAGTCATCCCTGGAAACTACAGACCCATAGGTCTCATTCGTCTTATATGTAAAGCCATGGAAAGAATTATCATGGAGATGATCAATAGAGATATAGTAAACCTCCAGGCACTGGACCCAACCTAGTCTGGTTTCATCAAGGGCAGATCATGCCTACTCAACCTGGTGGACTTCTTTGAGAAGGTCACCAAAACAATGGATAAGGGCAAAATTGTTCACACTGCCTACCTTGACCTGACCAAGGCATTTGACACAATACCCCACTAGGGCATTGTTGACAACCACAAGAGGTTAGGTACAAACCTGTATGTCACCCGGTGGATAGTCAACTGGCTCACAGATAGGACCTAGGAAGTTAAAACTGGGGAGTCCTCCTCTACAAAGAGGCCAGTCACAAGTGGAGTCCCTCAAGAATCAGTCCTTGGACAGCTCCTTTTTTGCATTGACATTTGAGAAGTTAAGGCCAATGTTAGTGGTCTCTGGTTGACTAAATTTGCAGATGATTGCAAATTAGGAGCTGTCATTGAATCTCACACAGACACAAATGTTCTCCAGGAGGGGCTGACACAGACAAACAACTGGAACCATGGACAATTGGATGGGAAACCAGAAATTCATCCCAGTTTTGACACCCACGTCTCTAATGGACACAGGTAACTTGTAAATGGTTCATCTCCCAGGCCCCTGCTTACACTCATCAAGGGTATCAGAACTTGACAGTGACTTGGGATGCATGGCTAGGCTTACAAAGTCCCTTGTGGTCGTTAGCCTAGTAAACACCTATGAACCTATGAGGAAACAGTCGCACATCTTGTTGCTGGGTTTGATAAACTAATGGCTCAGGGCGTGTATACTGAACGGCATAATAATGGGGCAAGACTGTTGCATTGGGGATTTTGCAAACATTACAATATTGAAGTAACTGAGAAGTATTGGAAACATGAGCCATAAGGTATTATAGAGAATGATGATGTTTATATCACATGGGATCAACCATTACCAATAGTTTAGAAGACAGACATGATGAAACCAGACATAGTAGTACATGAAAAGAAGACAAAAGTAGCATTGTTCATTGAAATTGCTACACCCAGTGATTATAATGTCTTACATACAGAGAGACACAGAGTCATAAAACACCAGGATTTGCAGCCAGAAATTAGGGCAATCTGGAAGAAGGCTACCTAGACACTTCCAATAGTAGTAGGAGCAATGGGTCTTGTAAAAAAGAATTTGCCATAAGAATCACATAAGGAGTCAGTTCTGGGCATGTTACAGGTACTGCAAAGAGCACTTTTGGCTAACATCAAAGATTGAAACAATACTAATTTCATAATCTTTAATCATACTTTGACTTAGGAATGGGGTCCATTCCTGTCATAGTATTGGAAACCCAAAAGTCTTGGAGAAATTAAAAAGGAAGATGCCATATCTTTAGTCTTTGTCTAAGCCGCTCCTGTCACAACTGTCTGACAGACCTTGCAAGATTCAGTCTCTTGCCTAGCATGCACCACACTCTACAGAGCTGAGTATTAACTGTGTATGCCACAGGAGATAGCAATAGACATGTATACACTCTACATTGCTGAGTATTAACTGTGTATGGAGCTAGCAATAGACAGTTATAACAAAACACACACACACACACACACACACACACACACACACACACACACACACACACACACACACACACACACACACACACACACATTCTTTTATCCAGTGCAAATTATTCTGAGGGATCTAAAGGATGTAGCAGTGTTACTGTTCATATACATGTGATGTACCCATATCACTACTGGTTGGCTAGGCCACTCTTGACTGCCCATACTGTTTTGCACATATACATTCCTGGATTTGAGCCATTGTCTATCTGGATACACATGCTACACAAGTCAGTATTAACTGCATGTGCCGCAAGAGCACTCTTACCACAAGAATCACAAAACAACTATTTGACCATCATGAAATCCTCAAAGTGTTGAAAGAGCTTTTTTAGAAATATAACTGGATGGACATACATTGTTGTCCTTTGCTGGAGTTGAACAGATGTCTGTGTAAGTCCACAATCTAAACAACTGTATATTAACTACATGTACCACAGGCAAAGTCTTACCCCAACTGTGAGACAGAGTATATTTGAAGGCATGACACTGTCATTGTGGTGCAAAGTAGCTGTTTGAGCTAAAAGTAATGGAGAATCCCTCTCCCACAGTTTAGTATTGAAATTCCTAATCCGCTTCAGTCGACCATTCAGAATGCCAACCCAACATGCTGAATTTGGAATTTTGAAACAGCAACCAAACGTGAAAATGAATACATCGACATCTGTAGTTCCATGTAGTCAATATAGCTGCTATGCACATTAATGTACCATTACACTCTACAGTCAACAGTATGTAAATGCTACTATTTTGCCCTCTGCACCCCCCACACACCTTGCGCATTAAATATACCAACTCCAAGATCACACTACAGTGAGGAAATGGGCTAATTCCCTCTTCCTCACTGAACTGCGATCTCCTTGCCAATGTCAAATGCAAATACTTGAACTACACTATCCATTTGCTGTAGTGTAGTTAATACATTTTGGTTTGACAGTCTGCAAACTTGAAAACTGTCATTTGACTTCATGCCAGTCGACCAATGCAGTTTCCAAGTTTTGAATGTAAGCCCTCTCCCACTATAACTGTACACTGTAGACTGTGGTGAATGTAATTCATGCATAGCAGTATACATACACACACTCATACAATTCAGTCACTGTTAGTTTCAAACACCTAACTATCTACACAAGTTACAGGATATTGTCTCAAATGAACACACCACAAAAGAAGTCTTGCTATACATGTGGCATTGGGTCTAAAGGCATTGTATCATAATAGTGCTGCTAGGCGTATGTGTACCTTTATATTGCTTGAAAGACTAGTGTGATCTGTCTATTTGTCACAAAATATTGCATGATGGTCGGTGCACTCAACCACAAGTGTTGCATAATGCAGTCATCCCTGTGACTATAGAATCACAATCATGCACAATATGAAGATAATGCTAAATTCAAACTCATGGCTTACTAAGCCCACAAGCTACAGTACATGATATCAACACATGGGCTAATCAGTGTTTAATAAAGCAGCTGTATTTGTTAAAATGGACAGAAAGTAGTGAAAGAGCCCACTCTGTCTGTACGTGTACACATCAGATATGTGGGTGACAACATTTTTACTTACATGTACCTTCAAACAAAGTTCAGTGAAAGGCTTTAGCAAAGAAAGCTTAACAACACCAGTTTCCAGAAAGGCTGTATAAGCGCTTTCGTTCCTTTATTCCTCGATAAAAAATGGAACATCATCAGATACAAAGTAAACACATAATTTCCTCAATTTTATATCAAACAACAATCATGTGACATTTTTAAAAACACACACACCTTCTTTTTCCTAAAGTCTTCAAATCTGTAAACTGGCCTTCAATATACATTTATTTAAAACTTAAACATAAAATAATAATAATAATATTATTATATTTACTAAACAATCCCCGCTAAAATCCTATACTTCTCAATTTTTGTGTTTTTGTATGTTTGTGTGTGTGTGTGTGTGTGTGTGTGTGTGTGTGTGTGTGTGTGTGTGTGTGTGTGTGTGTGTGTGTGTGTATATATATATATATATATATATATATATATATATATATATATATATATATGTGTGTGTGTGTGTGCGTGTGTCTCCTTATAAATTTTAGCATGCCCTGCATGTACCAACACATTTGTGATTTTCTATGAAAACTATGCCTCTTAATCAATAAAATTATTTTATTTATTTAGTCAGCCTTTCTAGAAACTGGTGTTGTTGTTCAGCTTTCTTTGCTAAAGCCTTTCACTGAACTTTGTTTGAAGGTGGCTGAATTATCTGTTTGAAGTTTCGTAGTTTGTGTTTTTACTTACATGTACATTCACACCCCTACTGACACAGCTAAGCTTGCGTAGTAATTTCTGGGTTTGAACTGACTACCTAAGTAATATCACAAGCTAGAGGACATTGCATGAATTGCAATTACCATAAGAGACATTTGTTTACAAGCGTGAGAGTGCACATTTGAAAGAATGACACCACTATTGGTTTGATAGGGTGATGTGTGTGTGCTAAAAGGCACTGAAATTGGGGGAACATACCACTACTACTGTAGCCATTCCTACCTAACATGAGATCTGGGATTTAAACTACCTATTTAGTTACACAATCTAGAGAACACAGTAGCATCCGCATGTCCCACAGGAGAAGTCGTAATGTAAGTGTGAGATACAGCACATTTGAAAGGATGGCTTCATCAGTATGTAGCATAGTAACTGCTTGTTTTAAAGGGGAAGAAATTGATGTCTGAGCCCTATTCCACTGCAGATGTTTTGGCTGAATTGAAGTGTACAGTCAGATGTCTTGATGAAGCCATATCTACCTGCCATGAGATGTACATGCTCATACTAGTACCACCATTTCAGACTTGACCCACCCAGTTCGGGTTTGTGAAAGGCAGATCATGCCTCCTGAACCTGATTGACTTCTTTGAGGCAGTCACCAAAGCCGTAGATGAGGGTAAGGTGGTTCACACAGCCTATCTTGACCTTGCCAAGGCTTTTGATGCCATCCCCCATTCTGGAATGATAGCTAATCTCACTAAACTAGGTATAAATCCCTATGTCACAAGATGGGTTGCCAACTGGCTCACTGACAGAACCCACACTGTAAAAGTTGCAGTCTCCAAATCTGATCTCAAAGTAGTGACAAGTGGAGTACTACAGGGTTCTGTCCTGGGACCTCTCCTGTTTGGTATCTACTTCTCTGAAGTACAGGCTAACACACAAGGCCTGTGGCTAATAAAGTTCACAGATGACTGCAAACTAGGAGCCATAGTCAAGTCCCCAAATGATGTGGACATCCTACAGAAGGGCCTCACTGAGACAGATGCTTGGTGTTAGAGCCTCAAGCTCAATGCCAAAAAGTGCAGTGTCATCCCCTTTGGTAAAAACTCTGTACCCATGAACTACAACATAGCAGCAATCTACTTAACACTGAATGCGTGATAAGAGACCTTGGGACCCAGGTGGACAGTAGTCTCTCCTTTGATAGTAGTCAGG
Source organism: Protopterus annectens (assembly GCF_019279795.1). Taxonomy (NCBI): domain Eukaryota; kingdom Metazoa; phylum Chordata; order Ceratodontiformes; family Protopteridae; genus Protopterus; species Protopterus annectens. Next base: position 383,684,744 of record NC_056734.1, on the reverse strand, counting down.
AAGTCCTTCTACATGGCACATCTCATCATAAAAGGGTTCTCATCCAGGAAAAAAGAGGTAATTGTTCCCCTCTACTCGACATTCATTAGACCCATTATAGAGTACAATGCCCCTTTTGGAATGTACCTCACAAGATATCTGCAGCAGCTGGAAAGGCCACATAAGTACTTCACAAAGAGGATTACTGGCCTCAAACAAATGCCCTACACTGACCATCAGCAAGAAACCTCCTACTGCGCGTGGGTAATGCACGGCCCCCAAAAATAGTAGATGCAACCAAAAAACAAGAAATGGAGCCAGCAAATGGTGATAGAAAATATTTGTATTGAAATTAAGGCATCACAGCAAATACAAACATACCGGTTTCGGCTGGTAAATTACACAGCCTTCATCAGTGTATTCAAAGCTAATAGTATTTACAAGCTGTTTAAATATACAGACATAGGATCTCATTGGTGGAAAAATTATAAATATTCATTAAGCCCTGGGGAGAAAAGCCCACCCAACTTAATGATCCACTTTTTTTCTCTACTATTTAAAATATCATGCCAACCAGCTTTGTTCCTCCGATCACCCTGAATTACATCAATAATTGTAAACAAAAATATTGCAGATGGATGTGTCAACTGGTGTTTGTACAAAGCATTAGTCATCTTTTTCTGTTTGATATTGCTATAATGTTCTGAAATTCGTAACCTGATACACCTTGAGGTTTGTCCAATATAGAATGCACCACATTTACATGTGGCCATATAAATGGCCCAATCACTGCTGCAATTGCCAAAAATATTTATATCAAAGACATTTGAACAATTTCTGCTAGAAAATTCCTTGGTGGTGCATATATATTTACAATTTACACAATGGCCGCAAGGAAAACAACCGTACAGACTGTGCCCAGAAATAGTAGTTTGAATTTTGTCCCTGAACCTCCTATCTCCAGTTTTGTAATGATTAAAATAAGATTTCAAGCCTTAATTATACCAAATGTGTTGCACTTATTTCTGGCATGGTATGAGCATTTTGAGCATGATTATGAAACACACAAGGGACCAAGCATGTTAATATTGGTATGGAAACACTATGAAGCAATGACATTTGTATACAGCATGCATCATAACAGTAGTTACAATTGCAACATCCCATATGGTGTACATTCAACTCTGCAGACTGTTCAAGAATCAATAACTGTCTCCTCGTAGTGCTATCAGCCCACTTTTCCATAGCACAGTAAGGCTAAGCACATCAGTGCAAGGGGAGGCAGACTAATGCAGTCGCAGGCAATAACTAACCAGTTTTTGCTATAAGACGTGAACTGCCACTTACCGTCAGTTATTATTGCTGCTCAGTGCTAGGCATCATCAAATACTGAAGATAAAAAATGATGAGACAGTAGGATGGGAAGAGATAGACATTGGGAGACAGGGATAGACAGAAAGATAGATAGATAGATAGATAGATAGATAGATAGATAGATAGATAGATAGATAGATAGATAGATAATATAAAGTATTGTTTATGGGCCATCTGGACATCTTTGTGGTGTGCTATGCTTAGACTTGTCTTCATAATTAATATGTCCTGCTCTGTACAATAAAGTGTTTCCAATACGGAGCAAACAAGGAATGAGGAGTGGAAACATGATTAAGACATAAGCAGGATAATGGAGGGTTAATAATATACATGCAATATTAATATGGCAATGTTAAAAAAATGTTTGACATATTTCTGAATTTTAACCATTGAAACTATGCAAAATGTATTTTATAGACCTGAGCATAATCTGAGCACACCACATGAGAAATCATATTTCACAAAGTTAAAGTCACACATATGAAGGGATGATTACATCAGAGTGAAGGCAGGGAGAATGTAGGCATCAGGATTCATCACAGTAATGATAATTCCAACATCCCTTAAGGTGTACCTTACATCCTGCAGCCTAATAAATATGTTAGAGTGTCTCACAAAAGTGCTGTCAAGTCTGTATTTCTATAGAGCAGCAGGACTAAGGTCATTTGTACTTAGATAACTCTACTAGTGTGATCAATGGCAAAAACTCACCAGTTTTTGCCATAGGACATGAAACACCGTACACCATCACTTAACATTAGTGCATAATGCCAAACATCATGCAAATGCTGAGGACAAAAACTGAAATGTTTTTTATGGGTCATTTCTGGCCATGTGTATTGTGTCTGATTATATTTTTTGACCAGATTAAATATATGAAAAAAGGTTTGATAGGACAGTGGAGAAAATGGGAGGGAAGCAGAGGGTAGAATATAGGGGAACTAATAAAGAAATGTACAGGATGGTGGTGGGAGAGCACCATAGCTATACATTTCTTCATAAGATAAATGTGTACTTGTAACAAGTACTTGATGAATTTGGATAGTTGCCACATCAGTGCTGAGCAATAACAAAAGAATAATGGTGTATGGACAATTGGAGCAAATTAAGTGAGTCCAACAGACAAATAAGCCAAGTGGAGAGCTATGTATGAGGCATGCTCTTTTGTGGAACAGGTACTCTTTATTTATTTATTTGTTTATTTATTTTTTGTGAGAGAGGGAGGACTGGTGGGAAAGGTTTTTAGGAATAAGAGGGAAAGACAGGTTGGTTAGGTTAGGTAGCAGGAGCAGAGAGTCAGGATATACAAAACAGAAAAGGATGGTGATGGACACAAAAGGTTGGGGGACACCATGATCGGTGATAGGCAGGGAACATTGGAGGTGCATCCACATCCAGTATGAGCACAGTAAGAATCTAGCCCTCATTCTCAAAACTACCACTGTCTTCTTTTGCAGATCCTTGTGTCAGTGCTGGATGGGGCACTGACTTTGCAATTCAATGCAGTACCTTTTCTACTCTGCTGATTTGGGCACCAAGGCCCCTCTCCATGATGTCCTCCACCAGCCCTGTCAGGCATTAATGTGTTAAAAAATCAGCAGTCTTCCTCCTGTTATAAATAATATGGAAGCAGTTATCTGACTATGGCATATTGGATATATGCATTCTAAGTAAATACATCTAGTTACAAAAATACAATGTTTACTGTCCTATAATTTTATTTATTTATTTATTATTTATTTTACATGAGTTTACTGGGAAAGTCCGACTGGACAGTATTTACCCATTTTCAGCAGAGGCCCAGGGAGAAAAGCTCCACACAGTACATCCTGATACAAAATTATTCAAAAATAAAGAACATTTTGATACAGAAGGCATGCAGTGTAATAACAAAAGCAAGGTAGTTTCTAAAGTTCTGTATAGGAATATTCATGTGGTCTTTCAGAGGAGCATTTAAACAATAGTAAAACACAATCAGCTAGTTTCTATAATTATATACAAAATATTCAAAGTAGCCCTTTTTGAAGAATATTTAAACAATACACAGAAAGTAAAATACTGGTTTATAATGTAAGATTCTGATACACTTTGATGTGCCAGATCTGTTGCTGCAAGAGATGTTTATTTTATTGTGTAAAGCACCATTTGTGGTTATCAAAGAGAAAGTACTTGGTATTTATTAGGTTAGTCAGGGTGTTGACAGTTACTTATCCAAGATTTGGATAGATAGGACTTTAGCTGACTTTTGAAGATGGGTTTGTTGTTTTTCATTCTGATTTTGTTAGGGAGGGAATTCTAGATTTTGGCAACTGCACGTGAGTAGTCAGATTCGTCAGACATATATTTGCTATTGGATATTTCTACTAGCAGTTTATTTGTGGATCTTAGTTGGTGGTTGTTGTTATAAGGATTGAGTAGGTCTACTAGGGCTGGGATTTTATTGGGGTGGTATACTAATTGGTGTGCCATGGTAAGTTGATTAAAGATCAGTAAGTTAGGTAGTTTTAGCCAGCCTAGTTGTTTAAGGGCTAGACAGTGATGGGTATGATATGAGGAGTTGGTAGCAAATTTACCTATCTTGTAGCAGGTGTCACCTTTGTTCAGCTTGGTTAGAACAGGGGGTACATATAGTAATGTTGAAAGTAGGTGACTTCTGGTTATGATGGCTTTCTTTGCTCTCGGTGGTCAGGTAGTTTTTACATTGATAAAGGGTGCCGAGTTTTTTGTGGACTTTAGTTACCGTCTGGGTTACGTTTATTGAATTTAAGATTGTTCCTAGGAGTTTGGTTTGTGGCACTGGGGTGATGAGGGTGTTATTCTTTGAGAATATTTGAAAAGGGGGAGATGGGGCCAATAGCTTTTGAGGATGGAATAGCAAAGGGTGTTTTTTGGGGTTTAGAATAAGCTGAGAGTTTGACAGCCAGGTTTCTATGGTGGTGAAGGATTCCTGTTTTTTATCTTGAAGAGAGGGAGCTGAGCAGAATAGGGTGGCATTGTTGGCATATTGTACCAAGTTTGCATGAAGTGTGGTTGTGTGTAGGTTGTTTGTAAATAAGGTGAAAAGCAGGGGTCTAAGTGAAGTTCCCTGTGGTACTCCTAGGGGGTACAACACCTGGTAGCACAAGCGAAGAAAAAACAGTCAGCTGAGTATGTCACAGGTCAGTGTGGAGACCAGCAGTGAGCAGAGGGCTTGGAAATGCTGGGCTGGATAACCCTTGACTTTAGGCAGATTGGGTTTACTAGTTATTCTAACACAAAAAAAGATGGGATTATGACAGAAAAGACAGGAAGTAAGAACTTTGCCAGAGAATAGGTGGTGGTGGGGCTGGCGCTACAGACACTGAGTTAGTGTGCACACCATTTAACAAATAGGAGTAAGCAGTTAACAGGGAAATAGATAGCACTTGCCTATAGAACCAAGAGGTAAATTAACTGTGATGATTCCTGTAAACTGAAGGATTTGTGATGGTTAAGAGATCACAGGGAGTGTTATAAGTTTCATTTAAAAGCAGCAGCAGGTGAGCTTCACTCTTGATAACTCTAGGTAGGAGGGCTATAAAGAGAGAAAATAATAATGAATAGAAAAAAAATGTAAAGTGTGTGGGCATGAGTTAGCTGTCAAAAAGAAACTGGGTTAATAAAACTAATTGTTGCTGCTGGGAATTGAACCCACACACAACTAAGTTGATTTATCCATTGCCTAATGCAAAGATCAAGAGCTATTGGAACAGGCCAGTATGCTTCATATAAAGGTTAGATATGCCTTCTCAACCTCATATGGACTGATGCCCTGAAATGTAGTAAGATCAACTATATTGCAGAGGTACTATGATCTTGCTTGGATTCTCAACTTATCTATACTTACCCAGTGAGGCATACAAATCTTTCAGTTTCCTACCTTTCCTGTAATTAGTGTTCCAGATACAGATTTGCTGTATCCAGGACTGTTTGTAAGCTTCTGAGCCCCACAAGCCTTTCTGTGTTGGAGGGAAGCCTTCTAGCTTATCAGTGGGAGTGGTAAGCATTAGGTAACCTGTCTACCACATAAGGAGTGGTTCTGGCCCAGAATTTGTAGTTATTGGCCGTTTGGGCGGTCTTCCATCTCTCTCAACTTTCTGATTTGAAGGCCTGCATTTGCAATTGTTTCTGTCCTGTAACTCCTGGGCCCATCTCATTTGTTCACTCAAAAAAAAAAAAAAAATTTTATCTGCTTTTACTGTATTTGTGTTTCTTCCTGCTTTATTTTGCTTTTGCGTCATCTTAAAAGTACTCAGTTGTATTTATTACTGCTTGGTGTAACTCATTCTAAGCCTTTTAGTTTAAGCACTTGGGCTTCAGACCAGTTGTTTTACATTAAGAAGGTTTGTGGTCTGCACTGTAGTGGCAGAACACGTAGCTTACATCCTTTTAAGTTGGGAACTGCTGATTGAGGGCTCAGTGTCTGTTATTCTAAAAGTGTATTAATTCTGGTTTAAGCACTTGAGCTTCAGGTCAGTTATTTTACATTAAGTGGGTTTGTGGTCTGCTCTCTTGTGGGAGGAGAGGCTGGACTCTGCTCTTCTGAGCTGGGAATTTCTGGTTAAAGGCTTATAGTGCCTGCATATTTGAACTGCTTCTTACTGAAATTGGTGCACCTTGTTTGCTGTAGCATAGACTAAATCCAGGCCTGCTGAATCTAGCTTTGTTTGTATAACTTGAGCACTAATCCAGGCATTCTTTAAAGTATTCAATTGTATTTATTACTGCTTGGTAGTAACTTGATTAAAGTGTAGCTATCATTCTAAATCTTTTGGATTAAGCACTTGGGCTTCAGACCAGTTGTTTTACATTAGGAAGGTTTGTGGCCTGCACTGTGGTGGCAGGACAGGTAGCTTACATCCTTCTAAGTTGGGAACTGCTGATTGAGGGCTCAGTGTCTGCTATTCTAAAAGTGTATTAGTTCTGGTTTAAGCACTTGGGCTTCAGGCCAGTTATTTTACATTAAAAAGTTTCGTGGTCTGCACTCTTGTGGGAGGAGAGGCTGGACTCTGCCCTTCTGAGCTGGGAATTTCTGGTTAAAGGCTTATAGGGCCTGCATATTTGAACTGTTTCTTACTGGAATTGGTACACCTTGTTTGCTGTAGCATAGACTAGATCCAGGCCTGCTGAATCTAGCTTTGTTTGTATGCTTGTTGTTTGTTTGCCTGTTATTTCCCTGAAATGCTAATTCCACCTAAAACGCGGCTTTTCAGCGCTTCTGTGGATCCCTAGTGATACCTGCATTGCTTACTGTACTTATTTCCTTGTTTCACTTGAAAGAAAGTTACTGTTTGTCATTTTTGCATTTAAGTTACCTGTAACACATTGCATTTAAGTTACCTGGCACTTGCTCACTAAAGCAATTATATAAGTCAGCACTAAAAATTAAAAGCACTACACCCTCACAAACTCCCCTTGAGTACCTTGTTCCCCATTGGCCCTTTTTTTCAATTATAAAGGAATTTCCAATACTATTCTAGCATGTGCAAAGGTCAGTTGTCAATCTCCTCTCCGGTCCAGCTGGTGAATCTGGGAATCTTGAGGCGATGTTACAACTGCCTCATGTACACAGACAACCCTCTCCTCCTCCCAACAAATTCCAACAGATGTGACAGATGCAACCATATAGCCAAACTGGAGGCTAAGCTCTCTCAACTCAGTACTGGCATAACCAGTCAGGAGGAGAAGGAAACCACACTCACTACAATTCCAGTCTCACATAGACCTACCACGACAGCAAACCAAACACATAAACACACAAAAACATACTCGGAGGCTCTAAATAAAAATCTGTCTAAGCAGCAGAGACCTCCAAAGCAGACACTCAAGCAACCGTTTCCCCAAAACAAAACACGTGCAACACATAGCTCACAAAGCCAGTGTGCCGAACAGTCACAGCCCTTAAGGCTAAACAACACACCTGATACACTTGTAATAGGTGACTATCGTCAGGTACACTGATGTCCCGCTCACCAGGCTGAACAAGGAGAAGGTCACGGTGAGCTGCCTGTCGGGCGCTAAGATCCGCCACATAACACAAGCACTCAGGTCACTCCAAGGCAAGTACAAATATGACTCAGTCATTGTCCATGCTGGTGTGAATGACCTGAGATGTACCTCCCTGGACTACATGAAAAGAGACATAGAGGAGCTCTCTGAGCATGTAGCCCAGGCCGGTATGACCCTGACCTTGAGTAGCATCCTACCCTCACCAAGAATGATGCCACAATATGAAGACAAGATGATCAATTTCAACAATTGGCTTAAGTATTGGTGTCATTCAAAGGGGATCCAATGCCTGTCAGCCTGAGATGACATGCTCGACAAGCCACGATGCTTCGCTAGGGATGGCTTGCACCTGTCAACCCTGAGCTTTCGGATATTGGCAAAGGCTCTTGCTACCCCCATAGTGCCTTTTTTAGGCAAGGCTCAAAAGACAAACCCACCTCCATAGGTATCACAAGGGATAAGAAACTAAGAGTAATGCTACTCAATGCCAGAAGTCTAAACCTCAAGATGCATGCACTTGAAACTCTCCTTAGCATGGAGAACATTGATATCTGTGCAGTAACAGAAACCTGGTTCAAGGCTCCCGAGAGCACCCCAGCACTACCAGGTTATACCTCATACCATGCTTTTCGGCCACAAAACTCGGACCGAACCACAAAAGGAGGGGGAGTATCAATATTCGTCAAAGATACCCACACCTCCAGGTTGGTGGCACAGCACGAAGCATCAGAGACTATCCATGTGCAACTAACAGTGGGTAAAACTGCCTTCCAGTTTATAGCCTGCTACAGACCATCCCCCCAAACCCAGGAACCCCACTCGGCCTTCCTGAGAACACTGGAAAATATGAAGGTCTCTCCAAACACCATTATATTGGGTGACTTCAATTACCCAAACATAGACTGGGAGCATTACTCTAGCTCCAACACCCTAGCCCAAAGATTTCTAGAATTTATAAACTCAAATGCTATGGAACAACTTGTTACCACTCCCACAAGAGGGGAAAACATACTGGACCTGATCATCACCAACATGGGGACTCTATGCTCCAGACCAAAAGTGTATCCCTCACTGGTAAGATCAGACCATAAACTAATCTCACTGGATATTCACATCCCAACCCCACCCCCTGCCCAGAAAACCACAGTGAAAAACTTCTCTAAAGCAAATTTCACACTCCTCAAAACCGAGGTGGAATCCTTCAAAGCCCCCGGGCCTGTGGAAAATATGGCCAGGACCGCAGAATCCTTTATAAATGCATTTTATGAACACCTTCAGGAATGCATGGATCATGCAATCCCAAATAAAACCAAGACCCAATCCTCCAAAGGCAGACGTCCTGTCTGGTGGACCCCAGCCATAAACAAACTATACAATAGAAGGAGGAAGCTACTACATGATAGAGCAAAATCCCAAAAAGGGAAGGCATCTCTGATCAGTATTAGCAAAAAACTATGGGTACTCATAAAATCATCTAAGGTCGGCTTCGAGAGAAAAATTGCACAGGACACTAAGGATAATCACAAGGCTTTCTTTAGTTATGTTAGGAACCTGGGTGGGAATTCCCAGATATGCTCAGAATTAGTCCAAAATGACAAAAAATACACCAAACCCACAGACCTTGCCAACATCCTAGCTGACAGGTTCAGTGCAAACTTCTCCCCCCCTCCCCACCAAAAGGGCAAATATCTATCCCAGCAGAGTGCTGCCCCCCTGACATCTCAGATGCTCAGGTAAGAGCCGCCCTCTCCAAAGCAAAAAACACAGCATCAATGGGACCAGACGGTGTCCCGGGCTGCATCCTACATGAACTCCAAGAAGAGCTAAACCCAAACATAAAACTACTGTTCAATCTCAGCCTTACTACAGGATATGTACCCAAAGAGTGGCATGCAGCAACAGTGGTCCCTCTCCACAAAGGTGGTGCCTCAACGGATTCTGGAAACTATCGCCCCATAAGCCTGACTAGCTTGGTCTGCAAAGCTATGGAAAGGATCATCATGGACCTCATAAATAAAGATATTGGGGACCTACAGACACTGGATCCTACCCAGTTCGGCTTTGTTAAGGGCAGATCCTGCCTCTTAAACCTGGTCGATTTCTTTGAAACAGTCACCAAGGCCAATGACGAGGGGAAGGTGGTACACACAGCCTACCTGGACCTCGCAAAAGCCTTTGATACAATACCCCACTGGGGCATTATAGATAATCCACCAGCTTAAATATAAACCTTTATGTCACTAGATGGGTTGCAAACTGGCTCAAGGACAGAACCCACATGGTTAGAATTGCTGGAGCCATGTCAGACTCCAAACCAGTTACAAGTGGCATCCCACAAGGCTCAGTCCTGGGACCTCTCTTGTTCGGTATATATTTCTCGGAGGTAGAGGCCAACACGGAAGGACTGTGGCTGACCAAGTCCGCAGATGACTGCAAACTGGGCGCCATAATCGACTCTCCAGCCGACACAAGCATCCTCCAAAAGGGCCTCATAGAAACAGACAACTGGTGCCAGAGCCATGGCCTCAAGCTAAACGCCAAAAAGTGTATAGTCATCCTCTTTGGCAAAAACAAAGTGCCCATAAATTACCACATAGGTGGTAATCCATTAAGTACAGAAGAAGTAATTAGGGACCTGGGGACCCAAGTTCATAGCAATCTCTCATTTGACAACCACGTGGCCAAAGTGGTTAGAAAACCATTTTATATAGCCCACCTAATCATGAAGGGATTCACGTCCAGATCACGGGAGGTCATTGTGCCTCTTTACTCATCCCTCATCAGGCCCATAATTGAGTACAATGCCCCTTTTGGGATGTACCTTACCAGACACCTGCAGCAACTGGAAAGACCCCAAAAGTACCTCACCAAGAGGATCAAAGGGCTCAAACAGATGCCATATGCTGCCTGGTTAAAGAAACTCCAGCTCTACTCAGTGGCATACCACCTGCTCAGAGGCGATCTGTGCCTGACGTATAAAGCCATGTCCAACCTGGAATTAATGGACATGCTGCACCTCAGAAAATCCAAATCCCATCGAGCTACATGCTCGAGAGACTTGAACCTCAGGACTGAAATAAATAGGACATGCTGGAGGGACAGATTCATAACCCAGAGGCTCTCTTCACTCTGGAATAAAATCCCAGTCCAGGTTAGGCAGAGTCCCTCATTGACTCTCTTCAAGAGGAATCTTGATGAGTGGATGGGAGATCATAGGTTTACCGCGGGTATCACTTCTGTGTCACTGTTAGACAGAGGCACAGTATACTAACCTCGAAAAAGGGCATAGCAAAATTAATTTAAAATGGGTGGCGAAAACCAAACACACTCTGGCTAGGCTTATAAATGCCCTAGGGCAGATAGCCTAGTATGAACCTATGAACCTATTGATGTGCCTTCTTGTTCCTAACAATGCCCTCAGCAGCTAAACAGAACAAGAAAAAAAAAAAAAAGAATAAGATGCATCATGAATAACTGTATTGTCTGGCCACTGCATGGTATTGCAGTGGCTGCTGATGGCGCACTATACTTATACAACTTAGGTGTGTTTGCAGTTCTAAATTCTGCCTCCCAACATCTCAGGAGGTCATGCTTGTGCCTCTTCATGTCACTATAATGGTGACAGCATTGTTCCCCAGTACATGGAATGCTAGTTGCAATGGAGACAGCCTTGGTCAAGCCATTTCAAACCTCTGCCTTGTACTGAGAACAATTATAGTCCCCCTGCAAAAGCCTAGGGCTGTAGCATTTGACAATAGTGCCTCAAAAGCCATGGACTCCTCTTTACATCACTTTTGGACTCTAAATGGAGCACCATCCTCACCTTCTTCTACCAGGTCTACTGAAGGACACCTAGAAATATGACTCTAAATTGGTGCCCAATTCAGATTCCACATGTAACAACCTGTACACAGTGACGGACAACCTTGACAGCTTGATTTGTGCAGCTGAAAGCAGAAAAATGGCCTGGCAAAGAAATTGGGAACAATTTCTTCAAAATACACTGAAGGTGTGAAATATGGCAGTGAGACTTAGCCATATTTGATGTTCACTGAATTTATACATGTTCCACTGTAAGATCATCACATGATTTATGATGATGGCCATTCTCAGTGTTGTTTAACGGTAAAATGTTATGAATTAGGGCATGATAGGTTGGTGGGACATACAAAATATAATCTTTAAGTAATACCACCTGGGAATTAAACCCATGACTAAATAGAATGCTAAAATGGTAAATGTTGCTTATTAAATGTCAATGCTACAGGAAAACTAACAGTTTTAGGCTGTAAGTCGAAGTGTAACAATTTCATCATGAGCGGAGATTTAATTATGACATGCCTGTATGTGTGTGCGACTTTCACTTGTCATATTACTGGAATTATATATAAAAGCCAGTATTTATGTAAATAAATTTCACATGCATTGAGTTGCATGACCCAAGTAAAACATGTTATGGTAGGTACCTTATGTACTTTACATGACATACTGTCCTACACACATAATTATATGTAATGTGTCATAGTTTGTTCCAATAACTATTGTGCAGATTATACCTATACAAGTGTCATTTGAATTAACTATAATCATTGTTATGCTTAACATGCTTCACACAGATTATAGTTGACTTGTTTAGCAATCATTACACAGAGTTGTGCTGTAAATTTATTTTTTGAATAGTCAGTTTTAAATCATTATACATTCCTAATATAAATTCTGTGGCACTACTTACTTTGCCCCCCCCCAGTAAGACTATCTGTAATCTGGATTTGGACACAGTATTACTACTGCTGTTTCTCCTTAAGCCATAGAGACAGGTAAATGAACAGGTGTATTTTCTTCATTCAGTAGTGTTCACAGTGCTGACAGAAGCTTAATGGCACTAATTTCATTTGTACTACTGACAGCAGCCGAAATTAAATTTTGTGTGTTTTAGACATGAACTATTGCTCACTGATAACGACCACTAACGGTCATTGATTGATAATGACTGCTAGGGTATACGTAACAATGGACATATCACTTATGGCATTACCCTGACACATTTATCCTTTTAATAGTGGTTGCCACATGATAACTTGCATTTCTGTTATACAACATCCTGCTTTCAGATAATGGAATTTCTTGGGGAAGGTCACATAGGAAATTACGTAAGCACATTTGTTGAAATGCCATGTACAAGTAATAATGACATATTTTTAAAGGAAATATTTGTATTATTACTATCATGATTACTACTTAGGAAATATGCTTAATTAAACCAGAATATATAACTATCTCCACATTCATCATATTATTCATTTTCTTGTCTCACACTTTAGTAAATATCATTTTATGCATCATGCATATCAAATTTTATTATCACTATTAAAACTAGTTCAGTTTCCAACAAAAAAAAAATTGTGTCACTGTGAATAGTACCTTGAATGTACCAAAAGCTGGAATCAAACCCTTCATTATTGAATACCACAAACAAGAAGCAGTGAATCAAAATAAAACCACAAAAGGCCACGGATGAAAATTTATTGCAAGACACTTGAAACACTCTAGTATTTTGGCAAACAGCCTTCCAGGAGTAATACAAATTCCCCATATATAAAACACCGTATATAGTGATTACTATTATGCAAATAATCAGTTAATCAATAAATACTTCCAGAGTTTAAACCTAAAGGCAACAGTGTATTAAACTTTAAAATATAAGTAGATTATTTATATAACAGCTTATCTTTTAAAACACACATTTCCTTGAGTTGTACACAAATTTGTTCAAGAATACAGCCCTGTAGTAAAGAAAAATTGCTGTCATGTTTATCTCTAAAGAGTATAGCAATAGTGGTTTCAGCTTTTTGTTTTTTGATATCCCTGACCTGTTCTTGTAGTCTTGTCCTAAATTTACTCTTACTTTCCCCATATAGTATAAATCACAGGGACACCTTAAAGCATAGATGATGCCTTCAGTAGCACAATAATACTTTCCTAAAGGGGAAAAACAGACACCATTTATTTTTCTAAAAGAAGTTACTATATTACAGCAAATATTACAACTACTACAGGGAAAAGTACCTCATAGTAGAGGATTTCTAATAATTACATCCTCAGGGGGAATAAAAATAAGAGAAACTAAAAAATCTTTTAAGTTTCTACCACGCTTGTAGGAAATGGGTGGACTATAATTAAAAATATGCATTGTCACTATCTCTAACTACAAACTTCCAACAGTTTTTAAATATTGCATTTATATCATCACTAAGATTATTATATGTTGATACAAAATACAGTTTAGTATCTATATATTACTATGTGAATGTTTTTTATATTTAGTATACATCCAAGGAAGTAGAACATTATTCTCCTGTGAAACTACCCTATGTAGAGCTTTTTCAGCTATATCTCGACCATAGCCCCTACTTATAAACATATCAAAGGTTTGGCCAGATTCTGCCAAGAAATCTGCCCAATTATTGAAAATCCTATAAAGACATAATAATTCTCCATAAGGTAAAGATTCTATAAGATGGCAAGGATGTAAGCTACCCCTATGTAGACAGTGATTACTCTCTGTAAATTTTCTATGAACTGTAGTATTAATTCTACCATTATTTAAACATTTTAAGACTAAATCCAAAAATGTAACCTGTTCACCATATTGTACACCATCAAAACTCAGACCATATTCATTCTGTTGTAAATCCATATGAAATCTTTCTATTTTTTCTTTACCACCCTTACAAACAAAAATTAAGTAATCTGTGTAGCTGTAATAACAAATACATGATCAGACATAAACTTGTTCTTATACAGATATTCTGTTTCATAAAGGGCCATCATCAAATTAACATACATGGGGGCAACAGAAGCCCCCATTGCTGTGCCCTGTAATTGATGGTATAACACCTTATTAAAAAATAATTATTTAACAGACAAAAATTACAAGATCAACAATATAATGGGACAAGGGAGTATCACCTAAAAATAATATAGAACCTTGATACCATGTTTATGCTTAATACTTGTATAAAGGCTCTTAACATCCATTGTAAGCCAATACATATCTTTGTCACATACTAAATTAGATATTTTACTTAAAAAATCAAATGAATCTCTAATATAAGATTTCAGCTTAACTACAAATGGCCTTAAATAATTATGTATTAAAAGGTAAATATTATTAAAAAAACATCTACATGCTCACACAATAGGATGAACGGTGGGTTCATTATTCAGTATTGTTGCTGCCACACATGTTACTACATTAACATGTTGAGCCACATAGAATGTTTCGTATTTGTCTTTTTACATAGCAAACCAAAAACTAAAAATGTTACAAAATGGAGGAATACCAGCCTGGAAAATCAGTATGTTAGAAACCTGGGCGGAAACCCTCAGATATGCTCAGAGTTGGTTTACAACAACAAAAAATACACTGAACCCACAGATATTGCCAACATTCTGGCTGACAGGGTCAGTGCAAATTTCTCCCCTCCTTCACCCCCAAAAGAAGAAATACTTATCCCAGCTGAATGTAATCTCCCTGTCATCTCAGATGTCCAAGTGAGAACCGCCCTAAACAAAGCAAAAAACACAGCATCAATGGGACCTGACGGTATCCCGGGTTGCGTGTTACGTGAACTCCAAGAGGAGCTAAACCCACACATAAAAATGCTATTTAACCTTAGCCTTACTTCAGGATATGTACCTGAACACTGGCGTACAGCAACAGTGGTCCCACTCCACAAGGGGGGTGCCTCTACAGACCCTTGGAACTACCGCCCCATAAGCTTAACCAGCCTGGTCTGCAAAGCTATGGAAAGAATCATTATGGAACTCATAAACAGAGACATAGGGGACCTACAGACACTTGAACCCACCCAGTTCGGCTTTGTAAAGGGCAGATCCTGCCTTTTAAACCTGGTTGACTTTTTTGAAACAGTCACTAGAGCCATTGATGAGGGCAAAGCAGTCCATACAGCATACCTGGACTTGGCTAAGGCCTTCGACACAATACCTCACTCAGGCATCATAGATAAGCTCAACAGCTTAAAAGTAAACCCTTATGTCACTAGATGGGTTGCAAACTGGCTAAAGGACAGTACCCATAAAGTTAAAATCGCTGGAGCAATGTCAGACTCAAAGCCAGTCACAAGTGGTGTCCCACAGGGATCTGTCCTGGGACCACTCTTGTTCGGCATTTATTTCTCAGATGTTAAAGCAAACATGGGAGGGCTGTGGCTGACAAAGTTCGCAGATGACTGCAAACTAGGCGCCATAGTCGATACACCAGAAGACGCACACATCCTACAAAAAGGCCTCAAAGAAACGGACAACTGGTTCCGGAGTCACGGCCTTAAACTAAATGCCCAAAAATGTATAGTCATCCCCTTTGGGAAAAACAAAGTACCCACAAATTATCACATAGACAGCAACCCACTGAGTACGGAAAAAGTAATCAGAGACCTAGGGACCCAAGTCGACAGCGACCTCTCATTTGGCACCCACGTTGCCAAAGTGGATAGAAAAACATTCTACCTTGCACACCTCATCATGAAGGGATTCACATCCAGATCCAAGGATGTCATTGTACCCCTATATTCCTCCCTCATCAGACCCATGATTGAGTACAATGCCCCATTTGGTATGTACCTCACCCAGCATTTGCAACAGCTGGAGAGACAACAAAAGTACCTCACCAAGAGGATCAAGGGTCTCCAACATATGTCTTATTCTGCCAGACTAAAGAAACTTCAGCTCTATTCAGTAGCATACCGCCTGCTCAGAGGTGATCTTTGCCTGACGTACAAGGCCATGTCCAATCAGGATCTGATGGACATGCTCCACCTCAAAAAATCCAAATCCATCAGTACCACGAGAGCTAAAGACTTAAACCTCGGCACAAGTATGAATAGGAAATGCTGGAGGGATAGATTCATAACCCAGAGGCTTCCCATGCTTTGGAACAAGATCCCAGTTCGTATTAGGCAGAGCCCCTCACTGACTCTCTTCAAGAGAAATCTTAATGAGTGGATGGGAGATCGTAAGTTTACCCCAGGGGTCACATCTGTGTCACTGCTAGACAGGAGCACAGTAAACTAATTCTATTATATAAGGGGACCTTCATTGTGTCACTACTAGACAGAGGCACAGTATTCTAAATTTATTCTGTACATTTTTTGTACCATTTCATGGGGTGGCAAAAGCCAAATCACTATGGCTAGGCTTACAAATGCCCCAGGGCAGATAGCCTAGTACTATACTATGAAACTATGAAACTATGAAACAACTCCAAATATGAAAACACAAATGCAGCTGTGAGTAGACTCCATCTCCAGAAGGGAAACCTCGCACAAATAATTTTAAACACCACAAACCATTATGCTGAATCACATACAATTAGCTTTTTGTCTTAAGAACCAGACTTCATCATAATAAAACAAGGCAGTGCAATCAACATTTTTATATTAAACCAGTTCATTGACTCTAATAATGTAATTACATATTTTAAACATTTAAAGAGCACTTACAACCTGCCAGTATTTTTTAAGCATACATTTCTGTTTTTGTTTTAAAAGATGACTAGAGTATTATATTTTTCTGCATATCTTATATACCTAAAAACATACATGAGATATAAATGATAGGTATAAGAAACATAAAAAAGATTTGGGAACTGCATATCATATATAAATTCATACGAGCAATGTTTAAGATTTAAAATGCTTTATCAAGTAAGATTATTTTCATATCAAAGCTACTATGTGATAATAAAACAATTAATGCAAAACACACATATAATATATTTGTATACACATATCTGCAGGTAAAATATGTAACATTATTAAAACTTGAATGCATGAAATGTTTATAATCTTTTGGTCCTTTACTTTAGGACAGATATAAGAGATATTTTATCATTGATACCAGGAAAATGGGTCTTGTTCAATTTTATTTGCCATGATAGTTCTGTCATTTCTATGTGTTCCATCCAAGAACTGCCCCTTGGGTTAGGGGTTATTTTTTCTAAAATTGTGAATAAGAAACTTTTGAAGCCAGGACATTTGAATGAGTGTTTAAATAGATCATTGTTTTGATTGTGTTTTAAAATGTCATAGCTGTGCTCGTATACTCACTGTTTCAATTGTCTTTTTGTCTTGTCTACATAAAAGGCAGGGCAGGAAGAACAGATAGCCAAATAGACCAGTCCACTTGTCATGCAATTCCCATCATTTGTATACACAACAGACTTGGACTGGTTATTGATTTGTAATCTCTGCTAATTAAGGCTATACTTGCATTGAGCACAGCTCCCGCATTTCCTAGTACCCCTGTTTGTTTCGTTATTAATCTTGCCTGATTCCAATATGTTTTTTTATGTTGCTTGTTCTTTTATAGGTGAATAAAGGTCTAGATCCTACAATGTTCTTAACTTTGTCACTGCTCTTTAAAATTCCCCAGAACCTATTAATAATGTCTTTGATTATATAAAACCCGTACTATATTGTATGACCAATGCCCTATTCAAAGTCAAAGTCAAAAGTAACTTTATTGTCATTTAGATCTACACAAGTGTGGATTAAATGAGATTCCATGCAATCAGCTCATTATGGGACAGACAAAAAAAATATTTTATTACATTAAATTTATTTTATTATATTAAAACTATTGAAATCTACCCCAGTCCCACTGTTCAAGTATTTTCTAATGCATGCAAGCATATCTACAGGCACTATGCTGAGGGTAGTAGGATGTCTAAAAATATAATCTGACAAAGGAAGAATATAAACTATTGGAACAAATAAAAAGAAACCATTCTGTTCAGACCATGAAATGCAACAAAGGTTGTGGTGTTGTAGTATTTGACAGTTTCAATTATTCTGGAGAACTGTCCAAAATTCTATATGAGAATGGTTCATACACCACTGCCTCAATAAATGGAGTGAATTTGTCTTATTACAAAATAGATCAGTTTCTTGAGAATGACTTACTACAGCATGCCTTGGACCTTGACTTATATAAATAAAAAAAAAACTCTTACTCAAGAATACCAGTTATATTTGGTATTCCAAAAATCCACAAAGACTTGAATAACCCACCATTCAGGCCAATTGTCTCAGCTGCAGGGTCAAAGACCCACCCCTTTGCTTTATGTGTAGACAAATTGTTTAAACCATTTCAGGATATTCAAACACATATTGTCAAAGACTCATGGGATTTTTAGAGAGGATTAAACATTCCATTTGGAACAAAGACATTACTTTTCTAACCATTGATGTAGTAGATATTTTTCTAGCATTCTCCAAGAAGCAGTTTTGGAAATGTTTCATAATGCATTATTACATTTTGACTTTCTGACTTCACAGCAAGTCAGTTTGGTAATGGACGGTATAGAAATTGTTCTTGAGTTTGATGGAGAGATCTTTAAACAGATAAAAGGGGTAGCAATGGGGGAGGTGGCATGAGCCCCAATATAGTAATGTGGACCTGGGAAAGACAGTGCATTTTTGAATCATTGTTCCAGGACCATATTAAACTTTATTTAAGATTCTTGGATGATATTTTTATTTTGTGGTCAGGTGACTGTCAATCAATGAGTTCATTAGCTACATCAACTATTCTACATATTTTCTGAAATTTACCTTACCAATCTGACCGCTATCAGATACATTATTTAGATATTACCCTTACAAACAATATTGGTATTTTTTTTTCTTCCAACATTTATAGAAAGCCAACTTTCTCAAACAGATATGTACACTATAATAGTGCTCACCCTCCCACAAAAAAGAAGAGTTTGGTCAAAGGCCAATTTGTGAGATTTGCTAGGATGATATTGGACAGAGAAGTATTTGACATAGAAAGGAAAAATTAGAAAACATGTTCTTAGAGAGAAACTACCCATGGACTTTAGTGAAAGACATCAGTGATGATATTTATACTGAATGGGGGAAGATACCAATCACTGCTTGGTGTTGGTTTGGCAATAACATGCAACACTAACCAAAGAAACAGGGATCCTGAAAACACTTAATTGAATAGTGGGATGTTACTGAGACTAACACCAACAGAGATTTTTTAGACCAAAAATTACTTCAATAGGGCACTGGTCATAAAATATAGTACAGGGTCTTATATAATCAAGGACACCATTAATAGGTTCTGGGGAATTTTAATGAGCGTAGACAAATTTAAGTACATTGTAAGATCTAGACCTTTATTTACCTATAAAAGAGCAAGCAACATGAAAACATTTTGGAATCAGGCAAGATTAATAACAAAATGAACAGAAGTACTAGGAAATGTGGTAGTTGTGCTCAATGCAAGTATATTCTCGATCAGCAAAGATTACAAATCAATAACCGGTCCAAGTCTGTTGTGTATACAAATGATAGGAATTGCATGACAAGTGGACTGGTCTATTTGGCTATCTGTTCTTCCTGCCCTGCCTTTTATGTAGGCAAGATCAAAAGACAATTGAAAAAGCGAATATATGAGCACAGGCATGACATTTTAGAACACAATCAAAGAATGCCCTATTTAAGCACTCATTCAAATGTCCTGGCTTCAAATATTTCCTATTCACAGTTTTAGAAAAAAATAACCTCTAACCCAAGGGGAGGTACTAGGAAGGAGCACCTAGAAATGAGAGAACTATCATGGCAAATAAAATTGGATGTGACTCATTTTCCTGGTATCAACAGTAACATACCTCTTATACCAGTCCTTAAGCAAAGGACCAAAAGATTATAAGCAGTTTATGCATTCAGGTTTTAATAATGTTACATTTTTTATATTTTTTTATTGATTTATTCCATACCTGCGGGTATGTGTATACACACACACACACACACACACACACACACACACACATATATATATATATATATATATATATATATATATATACGGGTTCACTATAGAAGACCAAAAACCCATAATACTGATGCCCATAATCCCGAGGCCAGATACCCAAAAGACGAGAAGACTGGAAGACCAGAAGCATGAAATTTAAAATCCTGAACACTGCACTAAACATGCACCACACACTTACACATATACACACCTTCACCCAAAACACTCTCACAAACCAACACTACATACAAAAAAGGGGGCAAGCCCCCCTGCACCCCCCATGTGGGGGGGCTGCACGCTATATACACCCCCTAGTTAAATATTCTAACTACAAGGTCACACTACACAGACAAAGACATGAAAACACCACCACACACCTACATTCTCATTGCACACACACATCACAGTCACAACACACACTTACACACATTAAAGCCCCTAACCAACACACTCAAACATAGATACTTACTTGACCTTCCACCTATCCATTCACAAACTGCAACACCAGAAGCGCTACTTCAACATCTCCGAACTTCGGGATTTTGAAATTCGCGCATCTGGTCTTTCGATATTTAGGGGTTTCAGCTATATGATCTTGAGATTTTGAAATTCGATATTTCAAAATTTTGATATTATGTAGTTAACCCATATATGTATATATATATATATATATATATATATATATATATATATATATATATATATATGTGTGTGTGTGTTTTGCATTAATTGTTTTATTATCACATAGTAGCTTTGATATGAAAACAATCTTACTTGGTAGAGCATTTTAAATCTTAAACATTGTTCTTATGTATTTATATATGATATGTAGTTCCCAAAACTTTTTTTACGTTTCTCATATCTATGTTTTATATTTCATATATGTTTTATAGGTACATAAGATATGCACTGCACAAAAATACAATATACTATTCATCTTTTAAATCTAAACAGAAATTCATGCTTAAAAATACTGGCAGGTTGTTAGTGCTCTTTAAATTTCTAAAATATACAATTACTTTATTAGATTCAATTAATTGGTTTAATATAAAATGCTGATTGCACTGCCTTGCTTTATTCTATTGAAGTCTGGTTCTTAAGATGACAAGCTAATTGTGCATGTTTCAGTTTTAAATGTGGTTTGTGGTGTTTGAAATCGTTTGTGCGAGGTTTCACTTCTGAAGTTGAGTCTTCCCATAGTTATATTTGTGTTTTCGTGTTTATAACTGTTTTATTGCCAATCACTACTAAGTACTTTTCACATTAACTTTATACATATGAAAATGTTGTTTCAATTAAACATCATCATTATTATGCTTAACACAATTTCACAAAGAGTACAAGTAACATAGTCAGCATTCATTACACAGATCTGGGATTATTTTATTTTATTTGAATTTATTTACCAGGGTAGAGAACTGATCTCCATGGATCTTATTCAGACTCAGCTTGGGGTGGTGTCTGGTTAAGTGACTTGCTCAAAGTCACACAGGCAATGGACATTGAGGGAATCAAACCTTGCTCTACTGGGCCACAGGAAACAATCCAATTCATAATAAAAAGTGGGTGGAAATTCTTATTCTGACCCTGTCAGTAAAACTATCTGTAATTTGGATTTGAACCATACATTACCTCTGTGGTTTCTCCAAACTTATTACATTAACATCATAAGCCACAGAAAAGGTAACTGACATGTATATTTCCACTCTTTAGTGTTCAGAGTGCTGACAGAAACACAGTGGTGCCAGTCTTGTTTGCGCTACTGATGTCATTCCAAATGAAAATGTCTGAGTTTTTGCCTTGTGAAATGACCTATCATTCACTGCTAGTGACCACTGACAGTCAGTGAGAGGCAAAACCACACTGCACACAAATGATGAAACCAACAAAAAAAATTAAACAAAAAAGGAAAATGTATATGTGTGATGATTTCCCATCTCTATGCTATTATCTCATAAAAATGTGGACAGCGAGGATTCCAACTTTACACAGACATCACCCTCTCTAGATGTGAACCTTGAGACCATGGCCTTAACATGACACATTGGAAAGATTAACAGTATGTGCCACACACATGAAGTGTTTATTTGGCAGAGAAAGTAAAGAGCATATACTCAAACTTTGACTTTCTTATATTTACTTTTATGGAGCAATATATTCATGTTATCAAAGTTATCCTTTGTCATTTCATAGTTGATGTTTGCATGCTTTTGATATTTGCAAACGTTAACCTAACAAATGTCACATTAATGGCAAATGCAATTCAAGAATGTGTTCTTCCCTTTCTTTTGTAAGCAGTAAGCATCTTTTGATACATTTGTAATGTGATGGCATTATGCTTTAATGTATGTAGATACATCTTCGTTTGTGTGTTTCTTTTTCATGTACATAACCTAACATTCGCACACTGTAGTCACAGGCATGTTTACCTTCTTATGCACATATTCAGAAATGTGTTGTCATATTTTCTCTTCTAAGTAAGTCAAAGTAATCTCATATTTCTTTTGTAAGTTTATTCTTCCTGACACACCCTCTGTAAGTGTACATCAAAGTGGCAGGAGTATTAAACACTCTTTAATTGTGGACTACTGCCAATGAGTCATATTTGTGAGCCCTTAGCAAGCCTCACTACTCAGCACTCATTCTTGTAGTGCTAGGGTGTGTGCACACCATGTTTACCTGACCAGTACTTCTAGGAGATTGTGTGATTCATGAATGGTATTAGGGTGACACCTGATTTACATATTCACATTGCTCATAGAAGTTAATCTGCATTAAATGAGCACAAGCTGGTGCTAAGGCACTTGTATCATAGTAGGGGAAACTGAATTCACCAACTTGAGATACTGTTCTTTGATTGCTGCAATCACATTTTTTTTTCAGACTTTCATTCAATCATGTTAAGATATGTGATTTTTTTTAAATATATTATTCAAACAGTCCTGATGGCTTATATTTCAGATAATATTGTGTGATTTCCGAAGTTTGCCCATTTGTGTATGTTTAGAAGGTATAGCAGTTTTTATGTGAAGTATCCTTAACTAATGTTACAAGTCTTTATAGTAACATTTCTCAGAGGATGTGAACATGTTATAGCATTTTTATATGGCTAGTAGCAATGCGAAGGTTACATTTTAGACCAACAACCATGATAAGACTGTTGCATATGCCTGACATCAACAAAGCTTATCTCAAATATTAACATTTTCCTTTCCTACAATCGATTAATTCTTAATGCTGCTGTCTGTTAAAAAGTTGCACCTTTTTTAGCCTTACCAGGTTTGTCATTGCATTGCTTTTTTTGAGGGGGATACTTATGTATTACATGTGTATATTCATATAGCGCAGGAACTTGCAGTGCAACTCCTGGCAAAGAACAGCTCTAATGCTTGATGCACATTACTGGGCAGGTTAACATTTGTTGCATATCTTACTCAGGAGTTACTGCTGACACTTCTGCACATTGGAGCCATGTTTTATCTTACTGCTGTACAATACTTGCATATGAGGGTAAAAGCATTTCTATTTTTTCTTTATAGGTGCATTACTTACCTTGGTTAATGGTGCTGCTACAAGTTGTGACTTCTGGGGTTGAATCAGTCTGATGACCAGAGAATACAGCCATTACACGGATAAATAAAGGTTGCTAATTTTGCATTCATCACTGTTACTGTTTGCATCTGCTTAGCTTCTAAGGTTTTCACTTATGTATTGTGTGTGTGTGTGTGTGTGTGTGTGCACGAGTGCTGTCCTCTACCTCTTAGCCAGGGCCATAGCATACTGTGCACGCCTACATCTGCCAGGATCATCCATTGCTGATGGTTGTTCCTCAGACTCCTTATCTGTGTTTGTTGTTTCTGCTGGCCCTGCCTGTGGTGCTGGGAACTGCAGTCCTTGGCCTTGTTGTTTTTGTTGCAGCTGTTTCCTGACAATTAGGTTTTCACTTATGTAGTGTGTGTGTGTGTGTGTGTGTGTGTGTGTGTGTGTGTGTGTGTGTGTGTGTGTGTGTGTGTGTGCGTGTGTGTGTGTGTGATGGCACAGACTGTGAGTTGTTTGGCAGAGGTGGCTGGATCATACTGCAGGGCACCACCAGAAGTATCTAAACATCAGAACCTTGATTTCAGCAAGCCAAATCCACACTCAATGATATTACTGGTTTGAGCATGGGCATCATTGTATCCTTGATTAGTGGGAGTGTGTGGGCTTCTCAGAGGTACATGAGCCAAAGCTCCATACATAACCTGCATCCCCCACTAGATGCCTTTGTGGAAATCCACCCGTAGCAAACCTTACATACAGGTCACAGATGTGACATAGGTATGAGTCATGAAAACTGACAGGGTTACCTGGACATTGCCATGGAAACTGTCAGGGTTACCCGCATATACTTTGTAGATGATCCCTTTGTCATTACAGACCCCCCTTGACAGTTGACGGAGTGGCATCCTTTCCTGTTGATGTACTTCCTCCCCTGTTTACCAGTTGGGGCTTTTATTTCAATGTGTGTGCAGTCTATGCCCCTCAAAACCTCATGGAAATGCACTATGACATAGAAATTTTGAAGGTTATAGCTCTCTCCTCTGGGGAACCTGGAAAACAGATATAATCCCTTACATATTGTAGCATTGCATTTAGAAACTGATGTAATATTCTGGAGGCTGAGGCATTTTACACTCCTAATGTATTCCCTGTGGATCTCTTAAAAGTGCCTGTCTCTAGTATATAATGCTATATCTACCTTGGTTTCCACTGGGATAGGTTCTGCATGATTTTCCTGAGGCTTCAAGTGAGAGCAGCACAGGTTGCATATTTCTTCTCAAGTATCCCTGTCCACTCTGTAGCGCTGTACAATTTCTGTATCATGAAGTCCACAATAAGCCAAACATGGTCTAAAGACCTTTCTTGTAGAACAAAGTCCATCAGCAGCCAGCAGCAGCTTGTATTAAAGCCTATTGCACATACAGGTTAATGATAACAGCAACACCCTCCAACATTTTCTTCTGTGTATGTTCATGTCTGTTTTTCAAAGAGTGCTGGAATTGAGTTCAAGAGGGAAAGCAGCATGCACAAGCAATTTTTTACATTCCTGAATCACTCTTCTGTGCAGAATTGCTGCATTATTTTGTATTTCATCTTCCTGTGTCTTATTTAACATATTCTGCTGATTATTCTTGTTTTAAAGGTGGTCACAGCATGCAGAGCTGTTTAATGAATACCGTTTAGTGTGCTTGCTACTGAGCTATGTACACACTCAGCCTGAACTGTAGGTGTTCATGAATCCAGGCAAATGGTAAATTCAAGTACCAATGAAAGCAGTGGAACCAGAAGGGAAGAATGGCTCCTTTAACTACTTTTGTTTAGAGGCATGATTTAAGAAAACTGGCAAAAGTTAAACACAAATAAGTTACATGGGTTTAATATAAGAAAGAAAGCTGAAGTAATGTGCATACAGTATGCACAGGCAAGTAGAAATTGGAAACACTGAACACCTAACAGCATTCATTTCATCAGTGTTTATTTTTGATAGCTTGCTTGTGATAGTTACCTACTGTATATCCTGTTATTTGTACTGCAGGTGCATTTAGGTTTCTGCATATGTGTTAATAGAACCAGACTGAGACTGAAAAAGGGCCTTTGTGGTCCACTTCCAAAGTAAAGTGATAAATAGCAGTATACGGTGACATATAAATTAATCCACAACTATACAGAAGGAACTTCAATATTTTCTGAACTCATAACTCTCAACTTCTTTGCTTAACAACTCTATTCAAGACTTAAAAGTAATCTGGGGGCAAAGGTCCAAAATCTGGGAGAATTTTAAAATGTTACTCCAATTCACTCAAATGGTTAAAGGGTATTGCATCAATCTGCATTTTCTGAACAGTAGGAAGTGTGAAACTTTAATGATCAATAGTTCCTAGCCATAGTCCTCCGTGATCTACCTCTAACCTCTCCAGCTTCAAATAACTACTAAAAGACCACCTAAATAAAACTTAGCTCTGCTCCTGCACTACCCCAAGCTGAAGTAATCCCTCCCTCCTTCCACTAGCAGCATACTTTGACTATGTTTAGAGAGAAGGAATTAGTAAAATATATTTCTTAGACAAATGACAAATATATTTTTGCCTAGACTATATTATGTAGCCATCTTTGTTCCAAATAGTCTACTCAGTGTATTTAATATCATCTCTATGAACTGCAACTTGTGAATATTTTATCTATTGACAATATTCTTTTTCAGCTTGTTACAGCTGTCCAGATATTTGCACTATGTATGTAAAGGTTCACACTGTATGAACTGAAGCTGAATTGTACTTTGTTAATATGTCATTCTTCTCTATCAGGCTTTGTAATCATTTTAACTGGAACCATATTGTGTCAATGTGGAGCTTTTCTCTCTGGGCCTCTGCTGAAAATGGGATATTATCCAAGTCAGACTTTCCCCTTAAACAAATGTCATATAATAAAATTAGCCGAAAATCAAACATTATAAGAGGGACAGGACAAAAATATGGGGCCAAATCAGAGACAGTGGACAGGTGTGCTTGAAGCATAAACAGATGCAATAAAGTGTAGCAAATGTGTTAGTATTCGTATCTGCAAAGAGACATTTTACCTCATTGTATTCACTAACTAACGGTCACATTCTTCATTCTAGAATACATACTCCATTAGCTGAGTCAGCTTGTATCAAATATAATTCTTAAGTTGCAGTCAAGAAGACAATAAAGCAAGTATCAGAACAGTGAATAAATTAAAGTCATTCTCACATGCTTGTTGAATGCATGGCCCAGCATCATGTTAATATGTATATTATCACATTCTCAACATAGGTTCATAGGTAAGTACTAGGCTGGCTACCCTATTGGGCCATTTAAGCCTAGCCAATTTCCTTTTTTGTGCTCAAAATAACCTATCCCATTTGGTTATAACTTGGCCTTGCCCATCCCATGGTCAATAATTATATATTACCCCTAATGAGAATAACTGGGATCATACCATAGATAATATGAGATGACCCATACATGGGATAAAGCATTTAGGAGCTGCCTTTGTCCATTAGTAGTACAGGGGGCAGTCTGGAGGTAAATTTTCTGTTTCCCATCCATAGATCTAAGTTGTGCTTGAATATGGACAGTGATAAACTTTGTTTTATGTGGATGGGGAGTCTGTTCCACCGCACCGGTATCCTCTGTGAGATATACCTCTCCCTCCAAACTTATTTGCGTTCATGTTGCAGAAGAAGTTTAGATCATAGACCAAGTATTTTTGATGATGTTTGACTTGCTGATGTGCAGTAAATCCATCAGTAATGGGTCAGAGGATGCCTTGTATGCCAGACACAGATCACCTCTTAACAGTCTGTAAGAGTCAGTCCTTGTAGGACATGTTGTTTAGGTGTTGTATCTTTTAAGTAAGGTATCTTTGTTGGCTTTCAGCTGTTGCATGTGTATGGACAGATACATGCCAAAGGGGGCATTATATTCAATGACTGGTCTAATATGGGCTGAGTAAAGGGGGCAATTACATCCCTAGATTTACACATAATCCCTTTGTTTATAAGCTGTGCAATATGGAAGGACTTTCTTACAACAGACGTTCATCAAAAGTCAGGCCACTGTCCACATAAGTTCCCAAATCCCAAACAACTGGGTCGACTCATAGGGGTGTATTGTCAATGTGGTAGTTCCCTGACTTCCCAAAGTAGACAATAATGCATTTTTTGGCATTTATTTTCAGTCCATGATTTTGCAATCAGTAATGTATTTGGGACAAACCTTCTTGCATGATGGTTAAGTTATTTGGGGATTCAATGATTACTCTTAACTTGCAGTCATCTGCAAACACAGTCAGCCAGATCCCTTTGATTTTGGCTTTTACTTCAGAAAAATAGATGCCAGACAGGAAAGGCTCCAATACAGAACCACAGGGGACTCCACTGGTGAATGGTCTCCTTGTGGAAGTAAAGTTCCCCTATTTTGATCATCTACATCCTATCCGTGAGCCAGATAGCAATCCAGCTGGTGATATATGGGTTTATTCCCAGTTTATTTAGCTTTCCTACTATGCCTGAGTGAAGAATTGTGTCAAAAACATTGGGCAGGTTAAGATATACAGTATGAACCATTCTGCCTTCATCCATTGCTTTTGGACAAAATATTAGGTTGGTTTGGTTCAATATAAGCTAACAAATATCTTGCATTTTGGGTCACAAGGCCTCCCATTGGAGAGACAGATTAACAAGGGAGGCATGGTGTTTCGGTCAGGATGTGATCTTCCGTGGTGGTTCTCGGGTCTCTATGTCTCCTCAATTCTGTGCCCAGTATTCTATCTTACTCTTTCCAAATTTTCAGGGTCTGGTGTCCATTTAAGTCAAGAGTGAAAGGAACTGAATCACTCATGGCCTGGTTGGATAAAGGGTAGAAAAAGGGGGTAGGGAAGTGTGCAGAATGAGCCAGCCAGTCATCTGCAAGGAGATGTGGTAAGTGCTGGTTCAAGACAGGGGCCAGGTGACATGCAGAGCTGATGGCCTTGACTAAGACTGAAATGGGTCCAATGGGATCAGTGCTCTACCCTGGTTAACAACCTCAAGGTAAACTAAAATAAAATCAAATAAATGTCATTGGGCTGGGATCTAGGGAGATTCCTCTAGGATGTTAGGTGTCAATCGAGCTAAGAGGTGTATTGTTATTGGTTTGGCTCCTATTTCAGATTTTGGAAACAATTAGAACAAAATGAAGAATCTGGGGAGCTGGAAAGTCTTAGAAAAATCTTATCCAACTTTTAAAAATAGTGATTAAATAGTGATTGAATAAATAAAATGATGAATAGTTTACATCTTTCAGCAGTAAGCATATATGACTAACTGTCTGAAAATAAGGATGGTAATCAGTGCCCCCTTTTATCTAATCAGTCAAAGTCTAGCCACTATTGTGATTAGGAGGGCCAGAGTGATAAACAATTAGCCAGTAGCATGAGAATCTTCCCAGACTGGGGGTGAATCGTTGTATATAAGAACAAAAGTAATACAAAACCACAGAAGCTAAATGATAAACAACCACACAGTTTTTACAGTTTTTGAAAGGACTCTGAGTATGCTGCACACTGTAAAATAATTTGGAACTTTTCATTTGATCAATATCTCCCATGCAGTCAACTACCCCCTGTTCTTAAGGAGACTTGCAAAGAAAAGCATTGGTACTTACTTGCACGTATCCTTTCACTTAGGTCCCAGATGATCTCTGCAAGAATATCCAGATGGTTCATTCAGTGCTACATCACTTTCTCCTTCTCTACTACTGCTAGATATGAGTTGCTTGGTGTTCGGTCTTAGGTCTCCCGATCTTCTAGTGTACATGATCAGGATTAGAAAGTGCACTGAAATAATTCTGCTAACAGCATGCACCGAGGATTGATTTTGCTCTCATCTACTTTTCACATTTATTTTAAGAAGCCACTTTGAAACCTGGTACAATTCCTCAGAGCCACGGCAAGACACTACTATGAAACCTGGTAAAATAATGCTGAGCCACAACTAGCCACTAGTGGCCTTATACTCAAATGTTATCTGAAGAGTCAATTTTACGAAATGCAACCAGAAGAAAATGTTTACCTGCATCACCTCTAGCAACTGCACTATTATGAAAACATCTTAGCATATAAAATATTTAGTTTGTCCTGAATTAAGAAATGCACATAGTGCTAAAATTGCATCTTATTAATAAAAAAGTAAATAGAGACTAAGATCCTACCTAACTGATGAGGCTAAATAGAAACTCACCTCTGTAAGTCCTCCTCGACTTATTTTTTTTTAGACATCTGTCCTTATCAACACTGTCTTCCATATAAAACTGGGCTGTTAGATTTGTTTCCAAAGCTCCATAAGTGCTGACCACTGCTCTGTATGGTGACCTCTTCACTCTGACAGGTAAAACTGGCTGCATTTCACTCAGTTGATACTGACTTATAAACTACTAACTAACAACATTCATCAGGCAAATCCATTATTTATTTAATAATCTGGTAACTGGGTTAGTTAGCCGATCTTTGCGCACTCGTTTTCAGCCATGAGCTGGACGACATTGTCAAGTACAAAAACAAAAGCTACACGAGTAGCCAATTTCAGAGTAGCCAGTGTTCCAGTGTGTCTTAGGGACATTGGGATGAAAGAGAAATACCCACAGGAAACCCATGTAGATATTCCTTATACAGTGGCACCAGCGTTGCTATTTTCCAGTTCTCTTGAACCACTCACAGACTCTGTGATGTGCTAAATGAAACCATCATGTGACCTGCCAACACCCATCTAAATCCATATGAGTTCTAGTAGGCAGCAAGACTTGTCGCTATGCCTTATCATCCATTTAAGACCTTAAGTATCCTGTTAGCACCCCCCCCCCCCGGAAGACTCAATCTTTCCAAATACTACAATTAAAAGAATACTTAGTCTATTAAAACCAGACTCCTTTCCTTCCTTCAGACTTCACTGTAGATGTTAAGTCATCTGTAGATAAGGTTTTGAGTCAAACTATACTACAAGATATTACATTTACTCTTTCCAGCTGATTGATAATCATTAGTTAGAAATGTATTGTTTGCAAATGTATAGTACTCTTCATTTCACATCATTCAGCCACTCTAAACGACTGAAAACAAAATCTATTGTTTTGTATTCTTAGCTAGTAAACACATATAACACTGCTTTCTGTTACAAAGACTTGCATTTAAATGGCTTCCAGTGCAAACTAAAACAAATGTGCTCCTTAGCATACTTTTTAGATTTGTTACTCTACAATACTGCTCACTGTATAAAACCATATTAACTTTTAAACAAGACGCATACACACTTAGACGCTCATATTCACCTACCATATTCTTAACATGGATACTGTTCAGAAAGGTAATAGATGAGAAGACTCTTAATAAATTAACTTGACAGATGGAACCATCTACTAACATAAGAAAAGAAAACATACTTAAAGGAAAATTTCACATTCTCCTACAGTTTAGCTTAACCCTTATGTTGCTTTTCTCCCTGCAGTATGGTTCTAGTATCATGTAGGTACCAGAAACAGAAGTATTATGTAGTATATTGTATAGGTACAGAAAATTTGATGCAAACCCCTTTCCCAATAACTCACTACTTGAAAATGCAAAACAGTTTGTTTTATTTTTTTTAGATAGTATAGCATCTCTAACCAAGGATTCCCCAACATCTAACCCCAATCCTGCCTAACAGCCACATATCACCACCAGGGGTGTAGCCAGGATTTTAAGATTTGTACTCACAACTCCCAGTCTGCTGCCCCACCACCAAACCGCACCCACATCAACACATTGATCTCCACCCACATCCCTTACAAATTGCCGTTCAAGCCACATCCCCTTCACAGTGCTGCTCTCTCTCCCATCCCTGGCAAATATATGCCAGGATGCTAATCATTTATATGATGAAACAATAAAACAAAAATGGATATTTCAGTTCAAGTGTGGAAAAGCATATAAAGTAGATTACCACATTTACATTATGGGTAACTGAATCCAGATGAGCACCCATGAGTGCATTTTTAACATTGCGTGGCACAGCTCTCAAACATCCATCATACAAGTGCTCACATTACTGGCCTTTTGTAGTAGTGTTACAGTTCAAGAAGTCACATTGCTGTCCCACAAATAATCTTTGTACCATGTCAAGCTAGCCAGTCACAGCAGTCCATTCAGTTCACACAGTTATAACTACACCAGGTGAAAGCTGTCAAAGAATTTACCCAACTAACCATTGAATGTCATATTCATACACCAAATTTACATAGGTACATACAATATGTCAAATAAACCAGGATAACTATAGCTACCAGTGCCAGAAAACTGCACCGAACACTCATTCTGATATAAAAATGTTGAATACAGCAGTACTGCCTGATCAGATTGTCTGTCTATCTAGCAATCTATCGTTGATCAGGTCAGTCCTTCTAGGCCAGAGGCTTCTTTTCAGGAGACCTCATGTAGTATTCATACTGATTACAGGAAATTTGGCCAGGTCACAGGGGAGCATTCTCTATTTTTATCTTAACCAGATTCTCCCCACAATTCCTTGGCACAAATTCTCTAAATGACTTCACTCACTGCACTGCTTAAAATCATACTTCCAGAGAATAGAAGAGTGTCTTTACTAAAAACTCTTAAATAACCATCAAAGGACCTCGTTCTCATGAATGCTTGCTCACTAAATTCATCCAGTGTCACCTCCAATGCCAATAAACTCTCCATCGCCAGACACACAGCGTTCCAAGCTATACCTGTTTGGTATTGAAAACATAACCAATAAAATTCCCAGTGACAACCTTCAAAACAATATTATACCTCTACAGACCCTCTACAGACCCTACATCAGCATTTAGTATGTCACTTATCATACTGGTCACAACGCAAGAGAAGCTTGTGGTTCATAAAATCTAATGCTGAACTATTTCATTCACTCTTCTTATGCTGCAGTAAGTTTCCTAAAATATAGAATGGTGCCATTACTAAACAGATTCCTAAA
Organism: Protopterus annectens; assembly: GCF_019279795.1. Taxonomy (NCBI): domain Eukaryota; kingdom Metazoa; phylum Chordata; order Ceratodontiformes; family Protopteridae; genus Protopterus; species Protopterus annectens. The sequence goes on along the minus strand of NC_056734.1, from coordinate 383,651,974 downwards.
ACAACCCAAATGCACACCCATTTCAATACTCCAAATGCTTGGTAAAAAGCCAAAAAAATTAGATTAAGTGTGTTGCTGACCAAGTACTCCTATTCCCCAACCACCATGGATTCTGGGCCAAAAGGACCACAATGACAGCTATTGAGACAATAAGTGATGAGATCCTAGTGGATACATCAAACAGCAAGTCACAGTAGCAATTGATTACATCTAACCAAAGCAGTTGACATGGTAGCCCATCCACTCTTTCACACTGCCCATCTAGCCAATGGTATCCAAGCCAAGCTTCCAATAGTTCCTCATCTTTCTTTCCAGTCATAATTTCAAAGTTTAAATAGGCTATTCATTCTCAGCCAAAGCTCCCAACTCAAATGAGTCCCTTGGGGCTCCATTCTATCATGCCTGCATTTCTTCATTTACTTCAAAAGACTCTCAACAGACCTCCCAAACCTCTACATCATTGTCTATGCCAGCAGCATAATTATCTACATATTTCATCAATTCCCTCACAATATTAATGTCCAACATCAATAAGACCTCCTTTCCCTTTCCTTTTTCAAATGGTTAAGCTCAGAGTACCTGACTGTGTGATTTAACTACACATTTTCTATATTAAACACCACATTCTGGAAAACTATAATGCCAGCTGTAAAAATTCATTCACTCCACTGCAATTCAGGAAAGCCTAAAACATTACCTCACTTAATTAATAGAATGATAACTTAACCCATGTAACATATTACAGCTGCTACCTAATTTCTTTAAAAATAATTATGCCATAACTAGCCAGCAATTTTTGGACACCTAAACCAATGCCATTTTAAAGGCTCTGTTCCAGTTTCTTCCTCCAACTGCCCCAACTCCCCACCATACCCCCTTAACACTCCTCTTTACATCATCCTCCTTCCTTCCCACTCCCCGTTCCCATTCTTCTCGCTTAACATCTAGCTCTCAATACTTCCATTTTTGATAGCTTACGCAATAAACAATTCTCTCTTAACTGACTGCTTCCATCTCTCTTCCTCTGCACCTTCCCACCACTCATGCCTCTATTAACACCCTGCATCACTCTTGCTCTGATTCTACACTTTTTATTTATTTATCCATTCTTTGTTGACTGGGTTAGTCCCAAGGCTTAATGTTAAAAGATGGCCAAATAATCATCCCCTATAAACTGTGAAGACGAATGGTTTGAAGGCTACACAAACAATATCAGGACATAGTGCCTGCCTTAATACCCTCAAAAAATAAAAAGTTAGTTACCTTCTGTGCACTTCCATGCTGTTATACTGAAATGAGCATGAAAGATCAAATGCCCATCATCATCATAAATTTCAAGTTATTGCTGCCATACCCACAACAGCATGCCTCTTCTCTCTTATCCATAAACCAGCTACTTTTAGTGTACCTCTCTGGTATTAGACTTTAACAAAAATAAAAGAATATACAGTGACAGTAATATAATATAACTTGTTGCCATCAAATGTGCATACACCTATTCACAAAAGATAGCCACCTGCCTGATATTTGACTGAGGAAAGTGGAAAAAATAATTTCAGAAACATATTTGAACTTGTTTTGCCTAGACAGTATGATACCTTAGATAAGGTATAGAGACCTTCTCTGCACACTTCTGAAATTTGAGAATAAGGAACGTTAAAGAAATAATGACCAAACAGTCACCAGCAAGCACATCAACCAGAAGGGTTATTTGTTCCTCATGCAGTTTGTATCTTTAAATATAAATACTGCTATTTGTCCACAGATTAAAACAAAGTTACACTGCCCCTGACAAGCCAGGTCTATCATTAGATGTGCACACATGCATGCATATGTATCACACACACACACACACACACACACACACACACACACACACACACACACACACACACACACACACACACACACACACACACATTGTACAATTGCTGCCTTGGCTGTTACAGTTTAATATAATAACTGTGGGTAACAGATTACACAAAATAATAAAACATACTACACTACTTGCCAGCTTGTATAAAAAACTTCTTCAAAACTTTCATTGTTCAAAAATGCTTCCTAAGTTGCAATTACTTACCTTACCCTGCCCTACATATTCAGGAGTGAGACATGCTCTCTGTCAAGAGGAAAATAATAGTAGACTTTACTGAAGAAAACCACAGCCAGACAAAGCAGTTAACAGTCTAGAATCTGAGATCAGTAAAATAAAAATAAAAAATAAACAAGGATTAGCAGCCAGTACACAACAGAAATAGCCACAATCTCTCCCCCTCGCTTCTAGCACAACTCTTTCTGCAGGCATCATAGGTACAGGCAGCACCACTACTCACTGAAACAACACTGGATAAAGAACTAAGGGAAATCCACACCAGGGCACCAGGAGATCATTTTGATTTCATACAGCCCCCCCCCCCCCATTCCAGACAGCGTTAATTTGTCAGTTAGCGCCCTTTAGACAACATCTTTCTGATGCAGTCTTAAAGAAAGGCATTTTTTGCATTATGTGACTATCATTTATTTAGTTGTCTTTCATTTTTTTCTGTTTGCCCCTACATTTAAGACAGTAAATACTTCCTGCCTCAGCTATTATTACTAACATCAATATCATTAATATACAATGATATAATGTTAATTGGGATACCACAGAAGAAAAATCTGCAGACAAAAAACGTTTAATAATAAGAAACAGTTTTTGAAAAGTGTTATAGTTAACTATGTTCTAAAACAGCCATCATCAAAATTAAAACACATACTGCATCTGAACTGCCAAGCCTGTAATGCTGCACAGGCAAGTGACAAGATGTTGCTTGTTTACAGAGATCATAATATAACAATCTATAGACATTGTTCTAAAACATTAAGGGATTAAAGAAATGCTTAGAAAGTTATGGAAGATACAAATTCAGTACCCCTGTGAATTTAAATTTATAGTTTAATCTACATGTTTGACTTACTACAGTCTGTATTGGATAGCATATAATGTTTTTTTAATACTACCTCTCAGCACCTTATAATATCTCCTTGCAACAGACTCAGTGAAACTCTTCTGCTAGCACAAAGAGCCCTGTTTATCCAATCCCATAATATCCATACTATATTGTCTGTTGCCTGGCCTGGGTTATTTTTCTGTTTTACTTACTAATTTTACGATCTCATCCTGATGGTGGTATGGAGTGGACCAGTGCTTTTGCTTCCTGTTCGTTCCCGAGTCAATGTTTGCTCGCATCTGCATTGGAATCTCGTTCCCCAGTCAGTGTTTGCTCGCATCTGCATTGGAATCTCCCAAGCTAATTCCTCCTCTTTTCTTTCCTGACTCTCCCAACTAGATTAGAGGATTTGGGTGAAGTAAAACTTCATAAATCCTTCCAATGTGTTTTGGCGCAATGCCGTGTACTCGCAGTTATGCAAAGTTGCCTGATAACGATTGCTTTACTTTCCCGATAGTTAGTTGTTCACGCAACACACGGGTCTGAGTCTAATGTAATCCCATTCATCCTTTCGCATTGCTGACACATTCCAGGGCATGTTGGCACTGTATGATGATGCAAATTAAGTGAAAGATAAACCGGAATTAAAGAGACCATTCAGGAATACGTGGCACCCTCTTATTTTCATACCTAAAACAGAACTTTCTGTAAAATTCAGGATAGTTGAGAGTTTTTTTTTTCTTTTCGGTTTGGGATGGGGTTCTCCATGGGTCCTAGTGCCTATCTGCTACCCCTCCATTTGAAAAACTGTACTGAAGTGCATACAGTATGTATGCTTCCCGACGTCCTTGATCACCACATCCACTTTCACCTTCAAACCTGTGCCCGCATCCTATATAAAACTACTCTTAAACAAACTTAAACCATGCTCTTCTTCAGCTGATGACCTTCCAAATGAGTACCTAAAAATAACAACCAATAGTATTGCCTATTCTGCCTCAATCCTTATAAATAGGTAATTCCAGAAATTCCATGATCCCTCTCTCTGGAAAAGCCACACATTATCCCTCTGCACAAAGGACGAAATTCAACAGATGTTAATAATTTTAGACCTATAGCAATCTTATCTCCCCTTAACAAAATACTTGAAAAATGTATTCAGAAACAATTGCTAGACTATCTCCTGAAGGAAGAACTCCTGTATCCTATACAACATGGCTTCCATCCTTTCCATATTACTAGCACTGCCCTTCTAACCTACATAGATACTGTCAATAAAGCTAGAGATAACGGCAAACTAGTCCCTTCCTTATTTCTTGAGTTGTCACAGCAAATTTCTACTTTAAATGTCCTCGCTATGTCTCTCTCAGCCCACCCTTCAGTGGTTCAGAAACTACCTATTCAATAGGTATCAGTCAGGAAAATGGCACGCCACACTCTCTCCTTACCTCCCATAACCACTGGTGTGCCACAAGGCTCTATACTTGGTCCCCGCCTCTTTAATATTTTCACCAACACCTTCTATACATCCACACAACAGGCCACCCTAATACAATACACATATTATTCCACTCTCATTTGGACATCTGACAACATGGTACACCTCTAAGAAATTACTCTGGAAGCTTTAACAGCCACTGAAACATAGTTGTGTAACTCACAAATCATGCTCAACCCCAAAAAATAAAAAAATGACTACTTTCCACCCCAAATTTCTATCTCATAAAAAAACTAAATTTAAAGTCTTCTCTCTTGATAATATAACCATTGAAGTCACTTCTCATAGCAAATTATTAGGGGTGATAGTGGATGATAATCTTACATTCAACCTGCATATACAAAATCGCATAAGAAAAACTCATCAAAAGCTAAGGATGCTTTAGTGAGTCAAAATCTTTATCACCAATGCAATTAAAACTGCATTTACCACTATTTATTCCCTTTCCATTCTTCTTTAAGGTGCTTCCATCCTTACAAACCTCTAGGCTTCACAAAAATTAAAACTTGAACAATGCCATAACAAAGCTGGTAAATTTGCAGCACATACTCCTTTCAGAACCCACTACTGTATAGCACTAAAAAGCCTATATTGGTTAGAACTGCCTCATCAACTAAGATATACACAGCTTTTTACCACCTATAAAATTATCCAGCATCCATCTGCCTGTCCAGCACTAAAAACCCACTCTACACAACTGCATTCCCAGCTGGTCATTGTGATCCAGTGACCAAAAACCCCTGACTGTCTACAAATCTAGCAATTTTGCTGGGCATTGTCTGTACCCATACAAGGTTGCTAAGGCCTGGAACTCCTTACCTATATCCATCTGGTCAATACCCTCCATCCCACCATTCAAAACCACACTGAAACACTTCCTAGCTAAAATATGGCTGTGTTCTTGCTCAAAACCAGGAAAACTATATCCCTAAATATGAACAAGTACCTTTTCAATCCTTGTACGTCCTTACTCTCCCTTCTTCACTTACTTCCTTACTTCTACTAAATTATCTTCCCTAACTTTCTCTCTAAATATATCATAAATCTGTTTTTTTCTCTCACTTCATATTGCATTACACTAACTTACCTTTAATTTCTTTACAATGTCTAAAATTTTTCTAAATATTAAATGATTGTCATAAAACTTGTATTGATTCCTAATCAATGTTTTTATATTATGTTTAATTTGTTATAATTATTTAAACTGCAGATTTTTATTTTTTATTTTTGAAGATTGTAACGTTATTGTTCTTAAAATGTTTTGTAATAATTTGGAGCCTTTCTCCCTGAGCCTCTACTGAAAATGGGTTTCTACCCAGTCAGACTTTTCTGGAAATCAAATGTCAATAAATTAATGAATAAATAAATAAATATAAACCTGCTTGTTCTTTATAAAAACTTTCATTTCCTTGCCTTGGAATCAAAGGAAGGGAAAGCCCACCTACTTTTTTAAAGCATAACATCTCACATACTTTGCAGAAGAATTTGTCTCCGTTTGCATGACATGCCACAGACACAGAGAAACCTGTCAGGCACTGCTGACATTCTTATAATACAATTAGTACTGCTGATGTCAGGAGCTTAGCAGATGCTATAAAAGAGAGAGAGAGGTGCAAAACTGTTTTCCACTAACTTTATTGCAGATTAGAAGAGAACTTAAAATGATTCACAGCTGCTTTCAATGTAGCCATGCCTTACAAAGGCAAAATAAATAAACATAGAAAAGCAAAGAAATTAGATCAGTCAAGAGTTCAAAGGCAGTTGTCACATCTTCTGACAAATTTACATAAGCAAGGAAAACAATCGATATATGAATTGAATATGAAGACTAAAAGCACAACACAAAGAGCAGGCAAGATGTGATTGAAGAGGATGAAAGGCAGGAGTCAAGGTGATGCAGCAGTTCCAGTGCAACATTAGGAAAAAATAGGAGAAAATGGGCTTCTTAAAATATTAAGTGCATTAGCAACATAACATGCTTCCTAAAGCTGTGCAGTTGGTGGAGATAATAGATAATGAACAGACATTCTTAAATTTGTGTTGTGCCGTTTCTACCATTGTACAAGGGAAAATGCAGATTTATGTATAACATATTGTGAATGGAACACCTTTATTTGACAGACATTTTTCTGCTTGTCTCACTGGCATTGCCTGTGTTCATTTTGGTGTAGTCCGACAACTGTGGAGTTTGCCAGGAGTAGAAAGACATAACAGTGGGTTGTCAGTAGACTGCCCCTGTTTAGTAGCAGCAAGTATTCCTAAAGTAGCCATGCACATCATTTCACAAGAGATGGTTAGTAGACAGACAGTAAATTGGAGAACCATGCAAAGGGCAAAACATACACAGATGACAAACAAATGTAAAACAGTACATGAGCAAGGGAATATCACTGATAATGTAATTTTGTATAGTCAACTGAGGGGGATGTGTGCTGTAAATGGAATGGAGGCAGGAAAATATACAGTAGAAAGCAAATGGATCATACATTAAACATATCACCACTGCAATTATGACTGGGAAAAACATTACAGAAAAGTTTAATATGTAGTGAACAGCAATGAATGTCTTTGGACACTTATTGAAACCCACAATAACCGTGGCTAAAAGCAGACTGAAGAAGCATAACATAGAAACAGTACTACGGCAGCTGTGATGTGTACTTAAAACATGAATGAAGGCATATGGGCATAGGTTCATACAAAGTTACTGGTCATGTAGTCCATGAGACCATTATGGAGTCTAGCCCAAATTCCCAATTACCGCAAACTAATGCTTGGTTAAGTGGCTTGCTCGAGGTCACATAGTAGGAAAATGAAGATGGAATGATTCAAACCATACACTAAGCAACAGAAGCAGAACTTTAGTCCTCTGCACTTACTGCCAGTCATCACAAGTTCAGTTAGAGGAACATGAATGGGTTACTGCATGCCTCAGTTCACTGATGGTTGTAATCCTCACAAGTGCAGTTTTCAACAAAAGTACGCAGAGTAATTTTTAAGTCTTACAGAGCCCAGAGCAAAAGTAGTACTTGTGTTATTATCAAGGAGTCAGTTTTGCTGCACCCCACACAGACTCCAAAGAATCTTTCCTCAGCTAGACAGCAAATGTTGGATATATGATGGGGAAGAAAAAGGTAACTGGGAACATATTTTCTGGGAGTGCAATGAGTTGGCTGACTTTAAAGATTCCCTGCAGACTGCTCTATCAGAGATGCTGGGCGAGGAAATTGGTGTAACTAAGGAAAATATTTTTTGAGCTATGATACATAATAGCAATTTCCTAGACGTAGTAAGGCTTTCCTGAGTCTAAATATGATGGTTGCCAAAAAGGCATTTACTAGAAAATGGAAATCAAAGTCTAAATCAACTTTACTAGAAGTAACAAAGATATTAACAGAGATAAAACAACTGTAACTGAGATCTTTAGAAAATTGTAGGAATAAATTATACAGGAAAAATGGGAAATGTGGGACCACTACATGCAGAGGAGGAACGATGTTTAAATGAAGGCAGGATCTGAATGAGTTATGTAATGGCTGACTAAGAATGACTGGATATAAGTGATGAATAATGTTTGCAGGTACAATTGTGTCGACATGGTTTGTAATGTATAATGTTTGCAGCTGAGATTGTGTTAGTATGATTTATTTTCATTTATACAAATGCAAGATTGTCTATGTCACACATGATAATTTAATAAAGATTTTTCTTGTGAAAAAAGTAGTCAATTTTGCTGCAGAGCAATTGTGATGTACGTAAACAAATCAGTTACTGAGAAAAGTAACATTAAAAGAGAAAAGTATAATACCAGAAGACATCTGTGCTGCAAAAAAAAGTTATTTAAAGGTAAGGAACAGAAAGTTGGCCATATTTGGCTGTATAATTACAGAGCAGCATAGTTATAAACATTAGTTATAAAACAAATGCAACCAAAAAAGAATTTCTTACAATATTCAGCACCCTCCAACACAAAAAAATCTTCCCACTGCAGGGAATGGGGAACAACATTATTTTCCAGTTCCTTAATTTACAGTCTCATTCTTAAAGAGTCACGTTTGTACAAGAATGATTTTCTTGTACTTTAACAAATCACTATATGAGCAAAATAACAAGAAAAGCTAGAAAACATAATACTAAAAGACATCTGTACTTCAGAAAAAAATAGTTATCCAAAGTTAAGGAATATAACGTTGGTCATATTTTGTTGTAGACTTACTTAGTAAGGGGGAAAAGAGCATGATAGTTATAAAACAAATGAAAATAAAACATTTTATACTGCATTCAGGTTAAATAAATAAACAAACAAATAAATAAATACATATATACATACTTAAATAAGCTAAGAAAAATAAAAAAAGCTTTCTACTGCGGGCACTGGGAAACAGGATTATTCTCAAATCCTTACCTTTCTCGTAGTGGCTATTGCACATGCAATTGCAAGGATCTCTAAGTACAGTGACAATTACGATACCAAAGAAATAGTGTGGGGAGAGACAACGATCTCATCTTGGACTACAAAGGGATCCTTTGAATAAAGGCTTGCAATTTAGCTGCTTTTTTGGTTGCAGCTATATGACTCCTTAGTATAGTGTTAAACGGGCTCTGAGACAAACTTAAATGTCATTCTAGGAAAAAAGAAGCAGTCCAGTTACAGAGGGTATATAAGATGACAGTGACTGACACCAATCTCATTATGTCGATGGGATGGGAATACACCTCTACTTCCTTATATCTAGCATGGCTCATATAAAGCAGACTTGAAATGGATTATAGAACAGAGAAAGGGTTAAAAAAACAGATAACATTGACATGTTAAGCTCCACTGGCAGTGGTTTGTGGAAAACATATTAAAATTTGGTGGTGCAGTAGTGCAGCAGTAGCATTGTTGCCTCACAGCAAGAGGTTCTCCAGTTTGATTCTCAGCTGGGATGCCTTCTATGTGGAGTATGCATGTCCTGCCTGCATTTGTGTGGGTTTCCTTTGGGTGCTCCGGTTTCCTCCCATGTCACAAAGACATGTGTCTGGAGCATTTCTACCCGGGCCTTCGCTGAACGTTGGCTTTGTTCCAATTCAGACTTTCCTGGTAAACAAATGTTAAATAAAATAAAATAAATAATTCTATAAGAAGCACTCAGAGTGATTATGATGTGTTAAAATAGCCCAGAAAGCAAAGAGAGAATTAAAAAAGATCCTTTTAGTTCTAAGGTGAAGTTTTCCTTTAATGGCTTCAAGCGCAAAATGAAACAGCATCTAATGAATTCTAACCCCTGCTCATGTTTCTGAGACACTGAATTAGCAGACAGTACATTTATATAACAGAATAAACTTTTATAACTCACTGCACAAAATATTGCTCTCAGCCACAGTGGTTTTAAATATTATGTACAAATTATTCACCTTATAAGTCAGTCTGATTTTTGCTTTTTTCTTCTACAGTGAAGATTGTTCCCTTATTATTATTTTATGTTGAGTGATTTTATTATTCATTCTTTTGTAAAACTTGAATTTTATGTACGATTGTTTTCTTATGAGCTTTTTTTGCTGCTTACTGGAAGGGCCATTTTAGTCAGTCCACTTATATGGTTAACATATTAAACTAAATAACTTAATAAATAAAACTCATTGTGAATTTCTGCCTGTTCTCTCAGTCCTTTAGCAGTCCTCTAAGCAGTTTTCCTCCCCGATTAGCGCATTTATTTCAGCTTGCCCATACCTATTTCTTAACTAAGTACCTACATAATTATAACTAATCCCGCTTATCTGCTCTGCCAGATTCCTTTCCAGGTTCTGAACCAAAAACACTCACTTGCACCTCCAAAAATTACTCCTGACACGGAATAATGTCTAACCAAAAGTTTTATTACTTCCCCCACTTGCACCTCCAAAATGACTCCTGTCATGGAACAATGTCTAACCAAAGTTTTTGTTAGTTGACCGCTTTTATCCAAAAAGTAAAAATACAGGACTTTTTCAAAATTAACAAGCATACTGAAAACTAATTTTAAAATATATCTGTAGGATAACACATGATAATTCAAAACCAATGAAATGACAATAATCATTAAGATTTCAATTAATAATGAATATAAAAGTTTTTTTTTAATACTTACCGAAATAAATTTGGTAGGGATTATTTAATAATCAATGAACACAACCTCAATATAGAATCAAGTGAAAAATAATCATTCAAACCTGGAAATTTAAAGCATTCAGATGCAACTCAAGTGTGAGTATTCATGGACCATTTCTCTCATTGAATTAATCTTGTAAATTACAAAAAAAACCAAACTTCTTGAAATCACTGCAAATAATTGAATATTTATATAAAGCATGGTTATCCTTACAATTTTTAAAATCTTGGCAATGTTTGTAAATCATAATTTATAAACATCTTTTAGTTTTACATAAGTAGAATGCCTTGCAGGTGATACACTGAACTAAATAAACAACTGTCCTATGGTTGCAGTCACAGCAGGATGGACAAACAATAGACCTATTATATCTTGCAACAACAACCGTGTTGGTAGAATTGTATATATAATGACATTTTTAACTGCCACTATATTTTGTAATCCTTCATGCAACTCTAAAACTAAATGAGGGAGCATTCTCAAAAAGATTTTTCAAATTCCTCCCTCTTCTAAACATTACCTGGAGTTGAACACTCAATACATTCATAATATCAGCAGGAAAAACTCTAACCCAAATAATGGTTAAAATTGTTCTAATAGCTCTTGAGTCTTTTGAAAATGCCATAAAAATAATTTTTGGCATTTATGGGATTCTTAATCCTCTCAGTTGTGAGGGAGGTGTAGCCTGACACAACTGGTTTTCATTTTGTATGTCTATCTGCTATAATCTCAGTGGTGATAGTATCAGCCAAATAACTAGGATATTTTCTTGCAATTAGGGTATTTTCTTAAAGATGTTCACTTCTCTTAAAAAAGGCTATAAACAGAAATCAGCTTAGATAAGCAAATCAATTGACCCTTAAGATGACTCTTTTTGTGACTTATGGGATGACAAATTGGAACAACAAAAAAAAACAAGTAAGAATTTGAGAAGGTGGACTTCCTAAATATAGTAGATTAAAAACCCTGTAAAGAATAATATTTGGTAACAAATACATCCAGATAGCAAATACTATTGTGTGAATATTCATTACAAAGTCATGAATTCAATGGTGTACTCTAAAAATATTAATAATAAAAAGCTCTCCAACATAAACTGTAAAAATCATCTTAGTATCTAAGATAAAATTGTATGTAATAATTGTACTATTAAACACAAATTCTCCAACTTAACACTTAATTGGCATTATGTGGGAGAAGATGCTGCCCCAATAGCTACTCCTGTGTCTTGATAGAAAAACTCATCTTCAAAAAACAGAAAATAGTTTCTAAGGGTCAAATCCATAAACGTCTCTGCAAGCTGAACATCTACATCAATCAATTGTTGAAAAGTACATACAGTTTCCATAAACCACTCCATACCAATCATAGGAGGAATAACAGTGTATAAATTCTTAATATCTGCTGTTACAAACAGTAAGTTGTTAGACAACTCTGCTTTAGATAAACACTGTAAAAATGCCATGAATATTTTAGCATGTGACCATTTTGAAAAATTCCCTCAAGTTTAATATCCACAAAACAGAACCATTCACTAAGGTTGTGGGTCTAAAAGTGAGAACATTAATATCCTTATGAATTTTCAGTATATCAAAAATAGCTAGTGTTGGGGATTGGTCACACAGAGAAAATTAAAAAGTTCAGCACAAATAACATTATGTAATAGAAAATGATTCAACAGGAAATTAGTATTATAGTATGTTATATTAATTTCATTTTTGGAAACTTTCGCATAAAAGCTAGTATCAGACAATAATTCACCCATTTTAATGAATAATCCAAAATGTTCATAATGACAAGTCCACTGCCTTTGTCAGACTTCATTATTCTCAAGGACCTTTCAGAAGATGCATTAAAGAAAGTGAAATGATCATCCTGGGAAAGATTAAATATTATTATGCTTGGAATCACAAAGTTTCCTAATGTCCATTTCACAAATCTGTTCCTACATACTAACAGACAGATGAAATAAAAAGCAGTAATAATTGTTCTAAGTTTGGAATGTACATCAATTTTGCTCAAATTAGAACTAAAAATCAGCTTAAAATTTAGCTTACACATGTTCACCTTAGTACCTCCCTGTATGATCTCTTCCTCACGCACTCAGATTCTCCCTTATACATATCCCTTTTCAATCTTTGTTCCTTGGATGACTTTTGTCTTTCTTTTAGCATCCTGCTAATATGTCATTCATTTACATTGGCTTTGTTTTCCACTTGAAATTCACTTTCCACTCAAATCCTTCCTCCATGTCCTTTGAAATATATTTTAATTACCTCCACCAGCTTTTGAGTCCTTTATCTTTATCCAGTCACCCAAGTTCTTGTGAAAAAACTTTTCAATGTTTCCATCCACCCTTACGTAATCCCAGAGCATACTGTAACTTCATCAGCCACTCTTGTTCTAATGAAGAGCTAAGCAATGGCACGACTGCTATTATCCAGTAGAATTTCACTTCCAAGTCAGTCGGTACATCCATCTTATATGAATCTATAGCTAGTATTCTACATTTTTTAGCTGGTTCATTAACCTAGTGGATAAAAAAACCTTGCCTAATTACCTTATGAAATGGGTCCCTATCAGTTGATCAAGTTTTCAGAAACTTGGACTACATATGGTTGAGTCCATATGATCGAGTTTTGAAAACTCAAAGCTTATGAATGGAAATTGCAGTACAGCGAGGACCGAGAAATGTACCCTTTTCCTCACTGTAGTGTGATCTCGGAGTTGGTATATATAATTTGTAAGGGGTGTTGTGAGCAAAAATGTAAAGAAATGAGATTTTTGTGCTTTTTATTATATTTGAGTTTTCAGAAACTTGATCATATAGTCTTTTTGATATATTTTTCAAGTTTCTGAAAAGTCGATTGTTTGACATAGACCCCTGAAGAAGCACACTCCCATTTCCAGCTTTAGACACAGAAGCACTCCAGCGTTTCTCTGAGAGCCTAACATCAGCATAATGATTATTCTCATTTCCTCAGTCCATTTCTATATTCTACTCCCTTACTAACTCATCATTTCTCACAGATACATTCAGATGCCTATAAACATTGCCAAACAGTTGTGTCATTATCTTTTATCAATGCAGATGAAACCACTTTATTAAACAACAAAGTTTAAATGTTTTAATCCATTTATTTTCAGGACTTCATCAGATACTGCAGTGGCTATTTCCAATCATGCTTTCAGCACTGCCTATGTTCTGAATTCTTGGAAAGTACTGTGGGCTTCCTTTTTTTCAGTTTTATTTTTGATTGCATAGGTAGACAGATCCATATATTCTTTTTAACCATGATGCAGGTCAGTAGACAGAAAAAGGGGGCAAGGACACAGTTAAAAGAACAGCAATCTGTTGTACATGAATTTTTGTTATTCCTCCAAGAGTAAGAATTCATCCGTAGGGATTCCTACTGTGCACAGTCCTAGGGGAAAGCCAGAGTATTAATGCAGTCTTCACTGAGCCTGTTCTTTCACACCATCAGTAGCTTCAGTTTTATCAATACTTTAAGTCAGCATGATAGCCAGAGAGCAAACATTAAACATCTTCCCCAGTCTAGTCCTCCTTTTCCATCACATTACACTTAATTTCTTTCCTCAGACATTTTACCTACCCTTTCATCCCTAAAAATCACAAACCTTGGCACCAAGATATCTCAGTTTTTCATACAAATTCTTCAAGTTTCATTATCTCTTCAGTTGCAGCAGTACTGACTCTATAATTGCCAGCAGTTCATACACTTTCTAGCTCAAGCTTCTTGCACTATGCAATGTCATTCTCTAACCAGCACTGCAAGACTCTACCTTACCTTCATTGCCGACTCTACCTTTACCCTCTTCCACAAAGTTTTCATCTCTGAACTCATCTACTCCTTCTTTCATCCCTTCACTAAACATATCTATTTCCTTCCTTCTCAGTTGAAAGATCTCATCCTTTAATGTACTTATCTGGTCCTGGTTCTGTACTAAACACTTTGACCCATTAGTACTCAGTTGTAACCTGTCTGCAATGTATAAATAATAATCCATCCAGGTTCTCTGCCAACCAACCACAACCATATCCGCTTTATCCGGACCATTCTTTAAGTCAACAGTTAGGTTATATTAATCTGCCCTTTTCTTTCAGAACCTGCTGTCCTTTGGCAACACAATCACCTCTAAAATGCTAACATTATCTATCACACTACACCAGCCCTACAAAATGTTAGTACCCTTAACGCTTTTTCCCCTGTGCTGCCAAAATCTGAATTACAGCAACTGGTTGAATTATTACATGCAATCCATAAAGAGTCACACAACTTTTATATAAATTTGTAAGCATAAAACACAGGCCTAGTTTGCAATGTCAAACAGAAACTAACTGATCTCAAATCAACCACATTTTCCCACTGCTCTGTCTGGCTGTCATAATATGCAGCTTGCAAAAGTCAATTTTAAAATATTTTTGTAGAGCAGCTGTGTCCAGTTCTCCCCCAGATATAGGGGCTGTGCTTTTACACTCCCAATCTCTAACTATAATACCATTAACGTTGTACCAACTCAGAGGAAAGGAGAATATATTTATTGTCTTTTCTCTGAGGTGTTATGATTTCAAAGGTAAACAATAGAGATATGGCAGAGACCCTATACTGGTGAGTGTAAGCTGTACAATCCTCTACAAAATACATGCAGTTTTACAGTTAATTAAATATGTCATGATGGTCTACCAGCTGGCAGTAAAATCATCCACTGCAGAGGAGGTGTTATATACAACTCTTCAAGAAGTTCAGATAATTCATATCATCAGTCATAAGTCATACCAGCCTTATATTATTGCGGTCTGTAAATATTCCAGAGACTTCCCATACTCTGGAACAGGCTACCCATCTATGTCAAGCAAAGTACCTCATTAACACTCTTCAAGAAAAAGCTTGATGAGTGGATGGGAAATAGGAAATACACCCCGGGGATCACTTCTGTGTCTCTGTTCAACAGTGGCACAGGAAAATAACTTTCTTGGGTGGCGTAAGACAGGGAACCTTGTTGGCTAGGCTTACGTAGGCCCACAGGCCGATAACCTAGTACCTACCTATGAACATATGAACCTATGTGAGTACCATGATAAAGTGACTAAGCAGATGTTTATAATTCATTGACAAATATGTTTATAATGTTTTATTTTATTTCTGTGATATGAAATCAAATCTCAGTTTGCTGTCAATATAATTTTATCTTTCATAACACTCCACCTGAAAAGAAATCCATATTTTATATAGCAATATGCTGATACATTCTAGAAATCATATTAATAGTACAGTTTTTGTCAATTCTACCTTCCATAAATCATTTATTAGATGATGCCAGTAAGATTACCTTGTGTTGCTTGGACATAGGAATGAACCCTGGCTCTTGCTTTGAGCCCAAGGTACTGGGTGCATATGTATGTGTGAATCTGTATATGTGTCCTGAAATGAAATGTCATGCATCCAGGACTGTTTCTTTGCCTTATGCCTGTTGCCTACTGGGGTAGGCTGCAGTGCTCCTGCAACCCTAAATAGCAAGGTGGGTATTAGAGAATTAATTAATGAACGAATAAATAAAGTACAACAAAGTCAGTAAGAGAAAAATGCATATTAACAGGGATATATAGCATTGCCTGGTCATATGTTAATGAACAGGTAAACTAGTATTACTTGTGTCCTTAATTAGATCACATTCTAAGTAAATCAAAATGGACTCCCTCACCATAAAAAATTCGTAAACTACGTGTTAATATTTTAAACGAATGACTACATTTATGGGTTACTCAATCAATTGATTAAGTTATGGATTGTTGACTGGGTTAGAACCAGAAGACTAGTAGCCTCTTTTTTGTGGAGACCCCAGTTGGCATTCATACTAATGATTTTCTCATCTGGGGAAAAGTAATGAGTGCAGCAAATGAAGTATATGCTTAGGTAAAACTACAATTTCTGCTATGCTGTTTTTTCCCCCAAGGGTGAAACATGAAAGGAAGCTGACTGTTGTAAAATATCAGATATTTATGAAGTCTAAGAAAGAGCTTGCTAAATTCGGATGCTTAGCTATAATGTAATTATAAACAGGCTAGTTTTATAAATTAAAGTTTTATTGGAAAAATAAAGAAACAGTGGCTTAGAAATTTGATTTTATACTTAGTAATATTTTTATCTGAACTGTGATCTGCAATTAACATGTTTATCTATTTCTTAGTTTGAAAGCCATACCAAAAAATTGCCTGTATGCAAAGAACTTTTGATATGATGCTCAAAGACATGTATTCCCTGTAACTGGCTATATTTATGTAAAAAGATCTTTAAACAGGCTCTGAGTTGCTATGATTTAAAGTACCAGGAATACCGGGCTTCTTTGCTAACTTCACACTTTTGTTTAAAAATATGTAAAATTATAGCATTAGTTAATACTGAGTAATAATGTTTTAAATATATCTGTTATTTGATAGTCACAATTAAAATATGCAAGTTAAAAATGTTATGTACTTTTTATTTTTTATTTTCTTGTTATGTACTTCTTTTTTTTTCTTTTCTTTCCTTTCTGCACAGATCCACAAACACAGAAACCAGGTGATGAGCTCAACTACTCTGTCTTGGGACTGATGTTTGGTTACTTAGCTAGTGTGATAGCACTGGATTCTACAGTTAGTCTTGGGACTGTCAGGTTACACAGCTACTGTGCAGTTAGCATTAGATTCTATAGTTAGTCTCGGGAATGATGTCAGGTTACACTGCTGGTGTGACAGCATTAGATTCAACAGTTTGTCTTGGGACTGATATCTGGTTACTTAGCTAGTGTGACAGTTGGCATTAGATTCTACAGTTAGTCTTGGGACTGATTTCAGGTTACACAGCTAGTGTGGCAGTTACAATTAGATTCTAGAGTTAGTCTTGGGATTGATGTCAGGTTAAACAGCTAGTGTGATAGTTAGCATTAGATTCTGCAGTTAGTCTTGAGAATGTCAGGTTACACAGCTAATGTGACAGCATTAGATTCTACAGTTTGTCTTGGGACTGATGTCAATTTACACAGCTAGTGTGACAGTTAGCATTAGATTCTACAGTTAGTCTTGGGACTGATTTCAGGTCACACAGCTAGTGTGACAGCATTAGATTCTACAGTTAGTCTTAGGACTGATGTCAGGTTACACAACTAGTGTGATAGCTAGTATTAGATTCTGCAGTTAGTCTTGGGACTGATGCCAAGTTACACAGCAGTATTTCTTAGTAGTTCTCAGCTTGCTAATAAAACTGACTGTTGTAGCCCTGTGCCCCCCCCCCCCCAGCTGCTACAGTAATCCTAACTGTCCAATAGATAGTATACGTTTAATTCACATCCCTGTGACTAAATTAACCATCAAGCATCCCTCACAGTGCTTTCTGCATTAGTTTGTATCACTTGGAGGCCCACCTGTTTATTCGCATCTCTATACATTCCCCTTCATTGCTAATGTATCTCCCTACTTTAATCTGTGCACAAACTGGTTACTAAACAGCAAGTCAATGTGAAGACACATTCCCAGCCTTAATAAACTTTGCTGTCTCTTCTCTCCTTCACTTTACAGGTAGTTTGAATTATTACTTACCCCCCTCTGAGGCCTTCACTGATTTCCACTGATTGGCTCTCTGGTTTCTTTGCATTCCACCTGGTTTACACCCCTTGTGCTATCTCCCTCCCCCAATACTAAGTCTATATTAGAATCCTGTAAAGCATGGAGCCATCTTTAAATTTCTAGTCTCCCACCAGGACACAAGTGCTCTTCAGCAATTATCTTCTGCTTGCTGGTAAGCCATTTGACCTCAGGAATTTGTTTAAAGTGTTTAGATTTGTAAAGTAATACTTACTTTTTTTCTCTTGTCTTGGTGGGCTCTGCCCTGATCCGTTCACCCTCGCTAACGCTCGGGCTCTATCCACTCCCCTGCCCTGCCCCCTATTCCCTCCCACCCCCATTACCTCTATATTTATAATAATCACAGCCACACCCACAGCTCACCCTCACATCATCTCCACCAATCACAGCTCCTCAAGTCATATTACATTATACCACACCGACTTGATCCACACAAAATACTCCCAATCACTCTCATTCCCACTAGGCATTTTTTACATCACCCACACTACTTCCCCATCCACATATAGTGCAACCCTATAATTCCTATACAGACCCCCGACCTAGAACCAACTTAAACTTTATAACCATGACTATCACACAACTAAGTCTAGTCTGTCTTCTCATAATTCTTTACAACACCATAAGTTATCACTCTAGCAATATCCCTAAACTTAGTAGCACAACACTACATTATGCACTCTCATATACAGACACCACACATTATAATAATATCTGCCCACAATTGTTCAAGAACTACATAACGGACCAATTCAGAACTAAACACATATGCTCTCATTCCTACTCCAAAAAAACACAATACTTTCTCACACTCCTCACCAAACTCCAACATCTGTATAACCATTTTAACTCCAGGCTCACCATAACAGGGATATCCACCCCAACCCAGGTCCAAATCCATCCTGTCCAACACAAACTGCCCCAACACAAATGTCAAAACATAACACCCCCACTTTCTTCATCCCTGGGCAAATCAACAACAGCAGCAAAACCAACCATCTTTTAATGCTAAATATTAATATTAGAAGTATCAAAAATAAAATATTTGAACTCCAGGCCACAATAGCACACTACTCCCCAGACATAGTTGCTTTAACAGAAACCTGGCTAAATAAAAACATAGCTAACTCTGAAGTTCTCCCTACGGGCTACAATATCATTAGACAAGACAGACCACTTTGTAAAGGGGGTGGAACTGCCTTACTGTACAAGTCCAACTTAACTGTCTGTCAATTACCAAACTCCTCCCCCTCCCCCAATAATTGGGACATACTTATCTCACAACTTCAACTTCACCCTAAAAAAGGTCACCACCACAATTGTGATCTATATTCCACCTGGTAATACACCTGCTAGCCTTGAAGACTTCTTATCCTGGTGTTCTTCCACATACTCACAAGAAACTCTTATTCTGGGGGACTTCAACCTAGACTGGTTCACCTGTATATCAGAACCACCAAGTAATCTAATAAATCTCCATGGCTATCAGCTGCTAGTCCAAATTCCAACTAGATGTGATCAAAAATCTAAAAGGGAATCCATCCTTGACTGGGTCCTAACTAACAACCCCACATTGTACCCTCAAACAGGCAGTCTCCCGGACACCTTAAGTGACCATAACATAATATACTTTATACGTAGTAGAACAAGCATATGCAAAACCACTAACTATATATCCACTATAAACACAAAAAAACTTCTCTCCTGAGGTCCTCAACATTTTACTCTGTAACTGTGACTGAAGCCCCCTAAAAACCCTCCCACTTGACCAGGCTGTAGCATATTTCAACAAAACATTTCTAAAACACCTTGACACTGTCGCTCCATTGCGCAAAATCAAGGTTAGAACCTCTACAAACCCCTGGCTCAGTAAAGGAACCAAACAAATCCTCAAGTCCAGAGCCACTGCCTGGTTTTACTATCAGAAAAACAAAGAAACACAAAGCCTAATTAAGTACCAAGAACTGCGCAACCATGCAAAAAATGCATTAGGCTGGACAAAAAATCCTACTACACAACATTACAAACTAAATACCAACACAACCTCCAAAAATTTTGGAAAAATGTAAACCAGCTACTAAAATCCACCCAAAAGGCTACCCCCACACCAACCATCCCTGACACTAAAGTTCCCATTGAAACATAATTCAGCTCCCACTTTGTGAACTCAATTCTATCCTTAGTATCACAGGACAGTTCCTTCCTCACTACCCCCCCCCCGCAACACAAATAACACTAATACAAGCTTTACCCTCAAAACAATTTCCACCACTTCAATCAAAAGCATGCTCTCCAAACTAAAAACCTCATCAACAGCAGCCGACCTACTCCCCAGCTATTTCTTGAAACTCGCAGCAGATGCTATTGCTATCCCAGTCTCCACTCTCATAAACAGATCAATTGTTGAAAACTATGTGCCCAAACTCTGGAAAATATCCTATGTTACACCCATACATAAAGGCGGGACCTCCACTGAACTTAATAACTACAAACCCATTGCTTTACTCTCCCCCCTGGCCAAAATCCTAGAAAAATGCATCCATACCCAGATGCTAAACTATCTCCTAGACAGCAACATCCTATCATCTACTCAGCATGGTTTCAGACTTGCCCATAGTACCACTACAGCCCTCCGCTGCTTCACAGACACAGTAAACCATCTCAAAAATGAAGGCCTATGGGTGTCAACTCTTTTTTTGGATATGTCCAAAGCATTTGACACAGTCTCACACCAAATCCTGCTAAACAAACTAAACCAATATCACCTATCAAATCCCACTCTTACCTGGTTCCAGAGCTACTTAACTGACAGATACCAAGCTGTGAAATGGGAAAATTCTCCCTCTCCTCAGCTGCCCATAACTATAGGAGTCCCACAGGGTTCTATTTTAGGACCACTACTATTCACAGTCTTCACAAATGACCTCCATACCTCCACACAGCATGCATTTATCATTCAGTATGCAGATGACACTACCTTAATCTGTGCTGCACAAAACATTCCTACACTCCTGCAAACAACTCAACTAGCATTCTCTGACATTGAAAACTACCTTACCAAAGCCCAACTTATCCTCAAGCCAAAGAAAACTCAACTTATGATTATAACCAGTTCTAACAAAAAAACTAAGTCAATTCACTATCTACTCCACAAATGCTACTCCAATCGCTCCAGTGGCACAGGCTAAGCTATTGGGAATAACCATAGACTCCCACCTAAAATTTGACAGTCATCTCAACTTAACTATTAAAAAAGTACATGCCAAACTGGGATCACTCTACCGTATCAAACCATTTCTTACCAACAATACAAGATCAGCCATTGTTTGCTCCCAACTTCTATCCACCCTACTCTATGCATCTCCCATTCTGACTAATCTCAACAAAACTGAACTAAGCAAAATGGAAGCCTGCTATAACAGAATTGCCCGCTTTGCTGCAAATTGGTCATATAGAACTCATCACTGTACTGCTTTGAGACAGCTCCACTGGCTTGAACTGCCCAACCTCCTAACCTACAATCAGCTCTGCCTCTGTCATTCTATCTATTACCTCCGCAATAAGTGTCCTGCCCTCAAAAATCTATTACATCACTCAGCCAAAAGGCCTCTTAGATCATCAAGCAAACTACTACTAGAAATCACCAGCAGCTACAATAGCTTTGGAGATACATATATAGTAGTGCGGTGGCTAAAAAATGGAACTCTGTCCCTACTAGCATTCAAAACACATCATCCAAAGCCTCCTTTAAAGAACTCATCAGGCAACATCTCAAGCAAAGTTGGCAGTGCCATGATTGCTCCCCAGGCTAGTGAAAGCGGATAACGTACATACTAAATCTAGAGTACTTGATAATAGTTTTCAATCTTACTCACAAACACTGGCTAATCTACAATGTATGTACTGTATCTGTGTACTATGTATGTATTCTACCTATGTTCCAAATTTCAGCTGTACAACACAAATCTATTAATTACCTTTATTTTTAAATTAATATTTTTTTGTTTGTTCTCTCGACTGTAACTGCTGATGTGCCGCATACCATTGTAAAAACATGTCTCTTGTAATTTGTGTGTATACTGATCATGTCTAAATAACTAAATGTGTCTGTAATTTTTCTTTGTGGAGTTTTTCTACACAGGTCTCTGTTGAAAAACAGCCTTTTCGGCTGAGTCAGACACCCCCGATTAGCAAATGTAAAATAAAATAAATAAAATATTGTTGCAGTTAGCATTAGATTCTACAGTTATTCTTGGGACTGTCAGGTTACACAGCTAGTGTGACAGTTAGCATTAGATGTTACAGTTAGTCTTGGGACTGATGTCAGGTTAATTAGCTAGTGTGACAATATTAGATTCTACAGTTAATCTTGGGACTGATGCAAGGTTAAACAGCTAGTGTGACAGCATTAGATTCTACAGTTATTCTTGGGACTGTCAGGTTACACAGCTAGTGTGACAGTTAGCAATAGATTCTACAGTTAGTCTTGGTACTGATGTCAGGTTACACAGCTAGTGTGACAGTTAGCATTAGATTCTACAGTTAGTCCCGGGAATGATGTCAGGTTACACAGCTAGTGTGACAGTTGGCATTAGATTCTACAGTTAGTCTTGGGACCGATGTCATGTTACACAGCTAGTGTGACAGATAGCATTAGATGTTACAGTTAGTCTTGGGACTGATGTCAGGTTGATTAGCTAGTGTGACAGTTGGCATTAGATTCTACAGTTTGTCTTGGGACTGATGTCAGGTTACACAACTAGTGTGACAGCTAGTATTAGATTCTGCAGTTAGTCTTGGGACTGTCAGGTTTCACAGCTTGTGTGACAGCATTAGATTCTACAGTTAGTCTTGGGACTGATGTCAGGTTGTATAGCTTTTGTGACAGTTAGCATTAGATTCTACAGTTAGTCTTGGGAGTGATGTCAATTTACACAGCTAGTGTGACAGTTAGCATTATATTCTACAGTTAGTCTTCAGACTGATTTAAGGTTACACAGCTAATGTGACAGCATTAGATTCTACAGTTAGTCTTGGGACTGATGTCAGGTTACACAGCTAGTGTGACAGTTAGCATTAGATTCTACAGTTAATCTTGGGAATGTCAGGTTACACATCTAGTGTGACAGCAATAGATTCTACAGCTAGTCTTGGGACTGATGTCAGGTTACACAACTAGTGTGATAGATGGTAATAGATTCTGCAGTTAGTCTTGGGACTGATGCCAGGTTACAAAGCTAGTGTGACAGTTAGCATTAGATTCTACAGTTATTCTTGGGACTGTCAAGCTACACAGCTAGTGTGACAGTTAGCATTAGATTCTACAGTTAGTCTTGGGACTGATGTCAGGTTACACAGCTAGTGTGCGAGCATTAGATTCTACAGTTAGTTATGGCACTGATGTCAGGTTACACAACTAGTGTGACAGCATTAGATTCTACAGTTAGTCTTGGGACTGATGTCAGGTTACACAGCTATTGTGACAGCATTAGATTCTACAGTTAGTCTTGGGACTGATGTCAGGTTACACAGCTAATGTGACAGTTAGCCTTCGATTCTACAGTTAGTCTTAGGACTCTCAGGTTACACAGCTAGTGTGACAGTTAGCATTAGATTCTACAGTTAGTCTTGGGACTGATGTCAGGGTACTCAACTTGTGTGACAGTTAAGATTAGATTCTACGGTTAGTCTTGGGACTGATGTCAGGTTACACAGCTAGTGTGACAGTTAGCATTAGATTCTACAGTTAGTCTTGGGAATGATGTCAGGGTACTCAACATGTGTGACAGTTAACATTAGATTCTACGGTTAGTCTTGGGACTGATGTCAGGTTACATAGCTAGTGTGACAGCATTAGATTCTACAGTTAGTATTGGGACTGATATCAAGTTACACAACTAGTGTGACAGCTAGTATTAGATTCTACAGTTAGTCTTGGGACTGATGTCAGGTTACACAGCTAGTGTGACAGCTAGTATTAGATTCTACAGTTGGTCTTGGGACTGATGTCAGGTTACACAACTAGTGTGATAGCTACTATTAGATTCTACAGTTAGTTTTGGGACTGATGTCAAGTTACTCAGCTAGTGTGACAGGTAGTTTTAGATTCTACAGATAGTCTTGAGAATTATGTCAGGTTACACAGCTAGTGTGACAGCATTAGAGTCTACAGTTAGTCTTGGTACTGTCAGGTTACACAGCTAGTGTGACAGCATTGGATTCTAAAGTTAGTCTTGGGAGTGTTAGGTTAAACAGCTAGTGTGACAGTTAGCATTAGATTCTACAGTTAGTCTTCGGACTGTCAGGTCACATAGCTAGTTTGACAGTTAGCATTAGATTCTATAATTAGTCTTGGGACTGATGTCAAGTTACATAGCTAGTGTGGCAGTTGGTATTAGATTCTACAGTTTATCTTGGGACTGATTTCAGGTTACACAACTATTGTGACAGCAGTTTACTATTGAAATGTCAAACGGCACTACATCGACTGTACTATAGTCAGACACAGAAGTTCGAAAATAGTAATGTCGACGACAAAAAAACAATCTAGGACTGTGTTTTAACATGGGTCGAGATAGCGGAGATGTTTGTAGTTCTGAATAATACTGAACACCTACCTCGACCCATGTTAAAACCATTCCTAGATT
Source organism: Protopterus annectens (assembly GCF_019279795.1). Classification (NCBI taxonomy): domain Eukaryota; kingdom Metazoa; phylum Chordata; order Ceratodontiformes; family Protopteridae; genus Protopterus; species Protopterus annectens. Next base: position 383,627,126 of record NC_056734.1, on the reverse strand, counting down.
GTTTTTTTGACGTTGACATTACTATTTTTGAACTTCCATGTTCGACTATAGTACAGTCGATGTAGTGCCGTTCAACATTTCAATAGTAAACCGTGACAGCTAGTATTAAATTCTGCAGCTAGTTTTGGGACTGTCAGGTTACACAGTTAGTGTGACAGTTAGCATTAGATGTTACAGTTAGTCTTGGGACTGATGTCAGGTTAATTAGCTAGTGTGACAATATTAGATTCTACAGTTAATCTTGGGACTGATGCAAGGTTAAACAGCTAGTGTAACAGCATTAGATTCTACAGTTATTCTTGGGACTGTCAGGTTACACAGCTAGTGTGACAGTTAGCAATAGATTCTACAGTTAGTCTTGGGACTGATGTCAGGTTACACAGCTAGTATGACAGAGGGCATTAGATTCTACAGTTAGTCCTGGGAATGATGTCAGGTTACACAGCTAGTGTGAAAGTTGGCATTAGATTCTACAGTTAGTCTTGTGACCGATGTCATGTTACACAGCTAGTGTGACAGTTAGCATTAGATGTTACAGTTAGTCTTGGGACTGATGTCAGGTTGATTAGCTAGTGTGACAGTTGGCATTAGATTCTACAGTTTGTCTTGGGACTGATGTCAGGTTACACAACTAGCGTGACAGCTAGTATTAGATTCTGCAGTTAGTCTTGGGACTGTCAGGTTTCACAGCTTGTGTGACAGCATTAGATTCTACAGTTAGTATTGGGACTGATGTCAGGTTGTATAGCTTTTGTGACAGTTAGCATTAGATTCTACAGTTAGTCTTGGGAGTGATGTCAATTTACACAGCTAGTGTGACAGTTAGCATTATATTCTACAGTTAGTCTTCGGACTGATTTCAGGTTACACAGCTAGTGTGATAGCATTAGATTCTACAGTTAGTCTTGGGACTGATGTCAGGTTACACAGCTAGTGTGACAGTTAGCATTAGATTCTACAGTTAGTCTTGGGAATGTCAGGTTACACATCTAGTGTGACAGCAATAGATTCTACAGTTAGTCTTGGGACTGATGTCAGGTTACACAACTAGTGTGATAGCTAGTAATAGATTCTGCAGTTAGTCTTGGGACTGATGCCAGGTTACAAAGCTAGTGTGACAGTTAGCATTAGATTCTACAGTTATTCTTGGGACTGTCAAGCTACACAGCTAGTGTGACAGTTAGCATTAGATTCTACAGTTAGTCTTGGGACTGATGTCAGGTTACACAGCTAGTGTGCGAGCATTAGATTCTACAGTTAGTCATGGCACTGATGTCAGGTTACACAACTAGTGGACAACACTAGATTCTACAGTTAGTCTTGGGACTGATGTCAGGTTACACAGCTAGTGTGACAGTTAGCCTTCGATTCTACAGTTAGTCTTAGGACTCTCAGGTTACACAGCTAGTGTGACAGTTAGCATTAGATTCTACAGTTAGTCTTGGGAATGATGTCAGGGTACTCAACTTGTGTGACAGTTAACATTAGATTCTACAGTTAGTATTGGGACTGATATCAAGTTACACAACTAGTGTGACAGCTAGTATTAGATTCTACAGCTAGTCTTGGGATTGATGTCAAGTTACACAGCTAGTGTGACAGCTAGTATTAGATTCTACAGTTAGTCTTGGGACTGATGTCAGGTTACACAACTAGTGTGATAGCTACTATTAGATTCTACAGTTAGTTTTGGGACTGATGTCAAGTTACTCAGCTAGTGTGACAGGTAGTTTTAGATTCTACAGATAGTCTTGAGAATGATGTCAGGTTACACAGCTAGTGTGACAGCATTGGATTCTAAAGTTAGTCTTGGGAGTGTTAGGTTAAACACCTAGTGTGACAGTTAGCATTAGATTCTACAGTTAGTCTTCGGACTGTCAGGTCACATAGCTAGTTTGACAGTTAGCATTAGATTCTATAATTAGTCTTGGGACTGATGTCAAGTTACATAGCTAGTGTGGCAGTTGGTATTAGATTCTACAGTTTATCATGGGACTGATGTCAGGTTACACAACTAGTGTGACAGCTAGTATTAGATTCTGCAGCTAGTCTTGGGACTGTCAGGTTTCACAGCTTGTGTGACAGCATTAGATTCTACAGTTAGTCTTGGGACTGATGTCAGGTTACACAGCTTTTGTGACAGTCAGCATTAGATTCTACAATTAGTCTTCGGACTGATTTCTGGTTACACAGCTATTGTGACAGTTAGCATTAGATTCTACAGTTAGTCTTGGGACTGATGTCAGGTTACACAGCTAGTGTGACAGTTAATATTAGATTCTACAGTTAGTCTTGGGAATGTCAGGTTACACAGCTAGTGTGACAGCATTAGATTCCACAGTTAGTCTTGTGACTGATGTCAGGTTACACAACTAGTGTGATAGCTAGTATTAGTTTCTGCATTTAGTCTTGGGACTGATGCCAGGTTACACAGCTAGTGTGACAGTTAGCATTAGATTTTTCATTTAGTCTTGGGACTGATGTCAGGATACACAGCTAGTATGTGAGCATTAGATTCTACAGTTAGTCTTGTGATTATTGTCAGGTTACATAACTGGTGTGACAGTTAGCATTAGATTTTACAGTTAGTCTTGGGACTGTCAGGTTACACAGCTATTGTGACAGCATTAGATTCTACAGTTAGTCTTGGGACTGATGTCAGGTTACATAGCTATTGTGACATTACATTCTACAGTTAGTTGGGACTGATGTCAGGTTACACAGCTAGTGTGACAGTTAGCCTTAGATTCTACAGTTAGTCTTGGGACTCTGAGGTTACACAGCTAGTGTGACAGTTAGCATTAGATTCTACAGTTAGTCTTGGGACTGATGTCAGGGTGCTCAACTTGTGTGACAGTTAACATTAGATTCTAAAGTTAGTCTTGGGACTGATGTCAGGTTGCATAGCTAGTGTGACAGCATTAGATTCTACAGTTAGTATTGAGACTGATATCAAGTTACACAACTAGTGTGACAGCTAGTATTAGATTCTACAGCTAGTCTTGGGACTGATGTCAGGTTACACAGCTAGTATGACAGCTAGTATTAGATTCTACAGTTAGTCTTAGGATTGATGTTAAGTTACAAAGCTAGTGTGACAGCTAGTATTATATTCTACAGTTAATCTTGGGACTGATGTAAGGTTACACAACTAGTGTGATAGCTACTATTGGATTCTACAGTTAGTTTTGGGACTGATGTCAAGTTACTCAGCTAGTGTGACAGGTAGTTTTAGATTCTACAGTTAGTCTTGAGAATTATGTCAGGTTACACAGCTAGTGTGACAGCATTAGAGTCTACAGTTAGTCTTGGTACTCTCAGGTTACACAGCCAGTGTAACATCATTAGATTCTAAAGTTAGTCTTGGGAGTGTTAGGTTACACAGCTAGTGTGACAGTTAGCATTAGATTCTACAGTTTGTCTTGGGACTGTCAGGTTCCACAGCTAGTGTGACAGCATTAAATTCTACAGTTAGTTTTGGGACTGATGTCAGGTAACATAGCTTGTGCGACAGCATTAGATTCTACGGTTAGTCTTGGGACTGATGTCAGTTTACACAGCTAGTGTGAATGTTATTATTAGATTCTACAGTTAGTCTTGCAACTGATGTCAGGTTACACAACTAGTGTGACAGCATTAGATTCTGCAGTTAGTCTTGCGACTGATGTCAGGTTACACAGCTAGTGTGACAGCATTAGATTCTACAGTTAGTCGTGGCACTAATTTCAGGTTACACAGCTAGTGTGATAGCATTAGATTCTACAGTTAGTCTTGGGACTGTCAGGTTACACAGCTAGTGTGACAGCACTGGATTCTACAGTTAGTCTTGGGACTGATGTCTGGTTACATAGCTAGTGTGACAGCATTAGATTCTACAGTTAGTCTTGGGACTCTCAGGTTACACAGCTACGGTGACAGTTAGCATTAGATTGTATAGTTAATCTTGAGACTGATGTCAGGTTACACTTCTGGTGTGACAGCATTAGATTCTACAGTTAGTCTTTGGACTGTCAGGTTACACAGCTAGTGTGACAGCATTAGATTCTATAGTTTGTCTTGGGACTGATGTCAGGTTACATAGCTGGTGTCACAGCTAGTATTAGATTCTACAGTTGTCTTGGGACTGATGTCAGGTTACACAGCTGGTGTGACAACTAGTATTAGATTCTATAGTTAGTCTTGTGACTGATGTCAGGTTAAATAGCTAGTGTGACAGTTAGCATTAGATTCTACAGTTGTCTTGGGACTGATGTCCGGTTACACAGCTAGTGCGACAGCATTAGATTCTACAGTTAGTCTTGGGACTGATGTCACATTAAACAGCTAGTGTGACAGCATCGGAATCTACAGTAAATGCTGTCTGGTTTCACAATTGGACTCGGGCTCTATTTCACATTCCATGGTTGATGTTGCAGCAACTGCCAAAATCAATGGATGGTATCAGATTACATGATTAATGTCACAGATGGTGACAAGATGCTTCTACAGTTGGTGTTAAGGTCCAGGGATAATATGGGTTTTATTGCTGATGTCACAGCTCATGTCAGGGTTTCAGAGCTAGTATCAGGATCCACAGCTGATATTAACTTCTGTCACTGGTATTATGTCCAACAGCTGATGTCTGATTTATTGAATAATCTAACAGCATTAAGTCCCATATCTAACAAGATCATTAGCTCGTTTCAACATCTACAGTTGTCTGTTGCCATAGATAGCATCAAGATGTTTCCACAACTGCTGTTAGAATCCATGGAAGGTATTAACTTTCATTCCTGGCACCAGCTACAGTCAGGTTCCATAGCTGGTGTTACATTCTGTGACAATTATCAGACTCCCCATCTACTATCAAACACAAACACTTCGCTATTTAAAAAGAAGAAGAATATAAGGAGTTTTGGTAACCTCTAACCATGGCAGGAAGACAGTCTTGCTCCAAAGCTGACACCTACTGGAGAGAGAGAGAGAGAGAGAGAGAGAGAGAGAGAGAGAGAGAGAGAGAGAGAGAGACAAGGAGAGAGAGGTGTATGATATGCAGTATTAGTTGTAAAGGGGTGCTTGGAACGTCTAAGCTGTGTTTGCATGGCAGTTTTCATGGGGTGTGTGCTGGAACACACACAGACAAAAAAAGGCACAAGGGAAGGCACAGACATACCTTCACATCACTTGCCAGAGAAGGGATTAGAGTCTAAAAATGTAAAAAAAATCCCTCATGGCTGCCTGAATAATTTCTGCTTTATGAATGGCTGTTGCCCCTACTGACAGGGAATGAATGGGAAAGTGGCAGTGGCTAGATGGTTGTTAGGCACAGGGGACTATAAAAAACCTTGATTATATAGCCCACCATATCTGAGACAAGCTGCTCATACTCCGTCCTGCTCATCCAGCCCTGTCTAGCTTTTGCTAAGTAAGTCCTGCTCTTTTTTTCTAACAGTTTTGAGTCTGAAGACATGCTTTTTTCTGGCTAGACTTTGGTAACTTGCATTAAATTACAGTGATCATGCAAAATTAACCTTATCAGTATGTGAATCATGGGCTGCTCACAAAGTGATCATTGATGATCATTTTGAATCACTGTACACAATCAATAGGCAATCTTGAAAATAATTTTTAATTCTGGAATAGTCCATATACTTTCCTGTCTGGAGATTTTAAAATAACTGCATACACTGGACATCTGAGCTAGCATTGGCCCAGTTTTTCCTGCACTAAGCTTCATTTGGAAACAAAGTTTCAGAAGACTATCTCTCTGCAAATTTATATCATAGTGCTGTAGTTAGAGCAGTGAGAAGAGCAGTCGACTGCCCCAGCTGCAGAGTGTTAAGGGGCTTGATCAGCACCTCAAAAGAGTTGCTGATTATGTATCAACACTATATCATCATTTATTTAAGCAGCATGTTTAGTTGCTTGTAGTGTGAGCGCATATTTGCAACTGTAGCACAGAGCTAGTGTAAACTCTTTGGTACAGTTACAGAAGGATCTCTTTTTCAACACCACTCTGTGTATTGCCCAGGGTATCAAATGACCTAGTTACAGCTCTGCTATATTATCACAGATTCCAGAGTCTGCTTCCTCAAAATAGAAATGACTGTGATAGTTCTGCTTGCCGATCTTCGTAGACCTTTACATTCAACTTATTTGACCTGTACAGGTGTGTAATCATCTTCCCCTTGAAAGACAAGAAAGCTTGCTTTTGCTGTTTAACCAGCTGCCTTAGGCTGCAGACATTCCACTGGCTTTTGCATTCTCTCTTTGTCCCCAGCCTATAAATCTGGTAGCATTCTGCAGTTTTCCATCACAGTGGTATTTTGTTTTCTTGCTGATTTCTTTGCAGTATTCACTCTATCTAGATTCTAAGGCATCAGTAATGTAGTTGAAGTAGGTAATGTGCTTTTCAGCCATCTTCCCATCAGCAGCTGAGCTGCTGAGAAACTGAGCCCCTGCACTGTAGTATTTCTATATTTTAGTACTACAATCAGAGGTGCCAGAAGCTGTTGAAGACTGGGGAGGCAGAGGGTGAGAGGGGCAATTAGTGATCTAAAAAGGGCAATTTTTTAAAACTATTTACTACCACAATATAGGTTCACTTGATGGACATTTTAAGCTTAGCCAGTTTCCCATTGGGTGCTTGAATTAACATTTCCTGATTGGTCTTACCTATCCCATGACTGTTAATTGTATATTAGCCCTAGCGAGACTAAATGTGATCATACTATAGATAATTTGAGGGGACCCATGTAAGGGATGCAGCATTTAGGAACTGCCTCTATCCATTAGTGGCATGAGGGGCAATTCTGCAGTACATTTTCTATTACCCATCCTTAGATCCATGTTGCATCTGAATATGGACAGGGATGAGCTTTGTTTTACTTGAATGGATAGTCTGTTCTGGAACAGTGGTAGCCTCTGACTCTGTGATATATATCCATCTCTCCACAACATTCAGTTTAGATACCTGGACTGAGTATTTCTGATGCCATTTGACATGCTGATGTTCAGTAGGTCCATCTGTATTAGGTCGGAGGATGCCTTGCATGCCAGACATGTCACCTCTAAGCACTCTGTAGGATACTGAGTATAGTGATAAATCTTTGAGGTGGTCCATGCAAGACCTATTGTTTAGGACTTGTATCCTTTTAGTAAGATATCTCTGTGGATATTCCAATTGTTGCATGGGTCTGGACAGATACATGCCAAAGTGGGCATTATACAAAATGATTGATCTAATGAGGGCTTTGTAAAGGGGTACAATAGCATCTCTAGAGCTAGTCACAATCAATTTGTTTATAAGATGTGCAATATAGAAAGGCTGTCTTATGACTTTGGGCACATATACTGTTCAAATGTAAAGTCACTGTACACACAAGTTCCCAAATGCCAAACAACTGGGTCAGTTCTCAGGGGGCATTGTCAATTTGGCAGCTCCCTGAAGTAGATGACTTCTCAATGGATATGATAATGTATTTCTTGGAGTTTAGCTTCAATTCATGATTCTGGCACCAGTTATTGTTTGGGACAAACCTTCCTGCATGATGGTTAAGTCATTTGGGGATTCAATAACTGCTCCTAGCTTGCAGTCATCTCAAACTTACTCAGCCAAAGCCTTTTGGTATTTCCTTTTACTTTTGAGATGTACATGCCAAACAGAAAAAGTCTCAGCACCAAACCCTGGGGGACACCATTGGTGACTGGTCTCTTCCCCTATTTTGGTCTCCTGCATCCTGTGAGCAAGCATACATATATACATTATTTCATTCACCCTCCTGATTGTATTAACCTGATTGTATTAAATTATATTCCTTGTATAATACAGCACCATTCGTTCAAATGTGTTTTAAATTTGTAGTTTGAAACAGTCTTCTAGTAAGCAATGAAACAAAATGTATGAACCAATAATGACAAAACTGTCCAGTTCAGAACATTTCCATCATAAAAGTCTATTTCACACCCACACTTTAAATAGAATGACAGCAGTGTAAGCCATAGGCATCTTGCACAGATTCTCATACTTATTTTCAATTTCATTTTTTGGGGGGGGGGGGGGCAAAAGATCAAAAAACAGAGACACATTTTAAACATTGCTTGTATAATTTTGTAAAGTTGCTAGAATAAAATGTTGTGTTACCACCATGCATTTCACTAGTAAGTCTTGAACCCAGGACTCTATGTACTACAGTCAGAGTAGCATACCACTATGCTAAATCAGCAGCTTCTTGAAAAATAGGAAGACTAAAACTTACTGGCAATCATTTAGTGAATTCATTTCTCACTTCTCACCACAGCTCTCAACTCTTAGCACAAAAAACCTGGGGGAATCCAAATTCAATTCTCACTATAGCTCTCAACTCTTAGTACAAAAAACCTGGGGGACTCCAAATTCAGTTCTCACTATAGCTCTCAAGTCTTAGCACAAAGAAACCTGGGGGAATACAAATTCAGTTTTCACTATAGCTCTCAACTCTTAGCACAAAGAAACCTGGGGGAATATAGATTCAGTTCTGACTATAGCTCTCAACTCTTAGCACAAAGAAACCTGAGCAAAGTTGACAAGTGGTTATGGCTAGGGAGTTTAGGCTCTTTTTACCCTATACTGAAGGTACAGGGTTTGAGCCTCTAGCCACCAGGTGTATTGAAGGGGGGCATTTATACACACACACACACACACACACACACACACACACACACACACACACACACACACTTCCTTACCTTACTTCATTCCCCACTAACAGAACTCTCCCCAAAACACGTTCACCCTGCGGCTCCATTAATCCCTGCAGCAGCTAGTAATCCCTCCTGGTCAGCTGGAAATGCGTGAGCTCCTTCAGCTCAATTCTGACAGGCTGGTAGAGGGAGCTGATGTAATCGCGAAGGCTGGAATCCCTGAGGGTGCTGACATCATTGAGTACGTGATGATGTCAGCTCCAGTCGCGAAAACTTAAAAACAAAGAGAAAAAAAATCGGACGGGCCATGTAAGGTGAAAAGTTGCTGCATCTGCTGCAAAAGTGTGGGGGGCCCTCCCCCTCACTCTATGGTTCTGGTGCCCATGACTGAACTATGACAATCATCATAGATACTGTTGTGCTTCTTCTCATAAATGTATTGTCTGCTTACTTTGGTCTCTTTTCATGTCCACTGAATTATGGATAGTTGACAGGATGATACAAGATTCAAGTCCCATTCATGCAGAAAATCTTCTGAATCCCTGACCTGTGTATTAGGGACCACTGTTGGATTCAGAATAGGCATCACTTGTCTCGAGCCCATAGACTCTAATGTAATAAGCACCACTGCATTTGTTTTGTCTGTTGTTTGATTATTTCATTGAATTTGAAATAATAATCTATACATATTAAATATAAAGCTTCTCGGAACTGAACAAATTTGTACCCACTCTGTTTCTTGGATGATTTGGAACTGGGAATGTTAGCATCTATTCCTTCACATTGTTGTTATGGTATGCACAGCAGATGCACAGTAATGCAATTTGTTCTATTTAAGTAGAGTTGCATGGCTAAATAGTGTATCTTTTGCCCTTTATTTGCATTTTACCATTTGGAAATGGGATTTGTGTGTTTTCTCAAGCATGTACATTCTCAGTTGTTTAGATACTTTTTTTCTGTCAACTTTGAACTTCAAACCCTTTAAACAAACCATTTCTTCCTTTAATGAAAATATAAAGCAGATCTTTATTCAAAACAGATTTGACTGTGACATGTTTCAATAGTAGCATTCCTAAGCATCAGACCAGCTCTGAAATTGTTTTACTTTTTTTCCTGCCATTGTAATTGGGGTATTACCTAAAGGAAAATTTGAATTATCTTTCCAACAGTTCTTCATGCTTCTTTGACAAATATGCCGTACTCAATATATCTGTTATGAGTTCCTTGATGGTCTGTGTATGACTTTCAGATCATAATTCTAGAGATTAATTAACACCCTCTGCAATCTTAGAGGTGCCTTGCATAAGAAATTTTTGAATACACTTTCTGAGGGTTGTGGTCTCTTTCCACACAAATATTACAGTTCAAATAATTCATGGAATTTCTCATATTCATATATTATTGCTAACAAATCATTTTCTGTCTGGGCATATCTAACTGGTAAACGCTCTGACCCTGAGGTCACTCATCTACTCTCTTACAGAATCACACCTCATGTGCCATTCTGACTGGCTGCTTTGATTTTTCTGAACTAGGTTTCAGTCCCTCCGGTGTCAAAATATGAGCTATGTATTTTATACTTGCCATTCTTATTTTATATCACTTATTATTATACAGAGAAACATATTTACATAAATACAATTGTTTTGATTTTTAATGCACTAGTGGATTAATTTACTGAACATGGAGGGAGTTGAACCTGAAGCCCCAGTGCAAAATGGAAACTGCCCTACATACCTCATAGTCAGGCCATTATTTTCCCGATAGGATATGGAGCTCTTATTGAATTTTAAGTTAAGAAAATAGCTGGAAAAGTTGTGTAACAACCTTTTCTCATAAATGGCCTTTCCATGGGGTGTGATATAACAGCTACTTGCTAATTCGCAGTTGCAGAACAAGAGAAAACTTGATATAGTTCTGGAAGAAAAATCTCCCTTTGGAAATCATTACTGACTTGTGATGACTGGTCAAGATCAAGAGTACAATATGGACGTTCAACCAGGAGTTAGGAAGATTTCAGTAAATTAAATGACATGCATTAAGCAGGGACCTAATAAAGTGATTGTTTCCTACTGGTCATTGTGTAAGTCTCTATTCTTTATGATAATTCAAAGAGTGCTTTTATTTTTATTTCATATTTGATTACTGGGGTCATAACTCAACAAAGCTGGCCATTTGCAGGTACTGCCTGGGTAATGAGGGCAGTGCTTGGATGTAATGATGCTGCAAAAGGAGCTGGGAGTTAATTTGAAGATGGCTTTAAGAACAGGCATGTTTCTATGCACTGAAAAGTTGCTCTTCCATTAAAGTGGACTCTCAGCTGCTGAATCTGACTTGATAAGTTGTTTTTATAGATATGCCTGTAAACAGGCACGCAGGTCTGTACAATACCTTGAATGTCTGCACTGTATTACCTTTATTTGTCTGATTCCTGATCTGCTCTGCTGAGCTTAATATAATGAACTGCATGCTTTGTGCCTCTTCAGGGTGTAGCACAGACCTGACAGTATAAATGTCTAATTATGACTGTAAAATATGTATGATATGGTAATAAATGTTTGATTTACCTGACTTTTATGTTGCTGGAAGAAGGATTTTTAATTTTAAAATATTTTTCTGACAGGAAATAATAAATTAACATGGCTAGAAGGAGAAGGGGACAGGATCAGATTAAATACTTGATTAATTTCTGTATTTAAATGTATTCATAGCAACATCTCCTTTAGCTATACATGTTCTAGATAAATGAAGCAGAGTTGTTGCATTCAGTTACATTATGAAGTCTTGTAAGACAAAAATACAAAACAAAAGACATAAACCACAGTATTACACCTCTTAGATATATTAAGGCAAAAGTATGAATAGTTACAAAAGCTGTACAAGAAAGCCATAAAAACTAGGTGATACATGGGAGTGATTGCATTGCAAAATCCAAGTGCTAAACGGTGACACCGTACAGCTGTTTAATCAAAATAAATTGCCTGACAGAGAACTCCCACATCAACTTACATGATATAAAACAGAGAACAATATACTCTCTGGAACAACAGAAGAGAACTGAATCAGAACATGTCTTCATTCTGGTATCAGATTGCTGGCTGAGGAGTAGAAATGCTCTGTGGGAGTTGTTGACTGCTTTGCATTTTGTTGAACTGGGCTGCGACTGAGAGGGCAATACAAATTAGAAAGGAACACGGGCAGTTATTTATACTGAAGCAGATTTGCAGAGATTAAATGACGTAGAATTATATTTTCTTTATATTTAGACTACTTGCCTTTTCAGATATTAAGAATGTACCTTCCCTTTGAACCACTTTAGTTTATTTTCTCAGAAAACAAGATTTTTTTTGCAGTAGATCGATCACTGTAAATTTCCTTCCTTCCTTTCATTCATTCATTCTTTCTTTCTTTCTTTCATCAAAACATCTTGTATCTAAAGATTCTGCCTCCCTATGTCATTTATTCAAACTGTTTAAAAACATTACATACTACTTTGCACTACTGTTTGGTTAGATAAATCAGCTTAAGACTGTGACATTTACTATCTTCTTAACACTTACATCTAGTCAGCACTTCTGCCATAGTAATTGTAACCTACTGTATGCACCAAGATTCACCGCACCATTGTACCACAAGACTGTACTGTTTTTATTGGTCTTCCACGAATGTACTGACTCCTTTGTTCTTATAATGATGAAGTCTCGACAACATGTTCCTGTTTCCTGCTGTGATGTCACTTCCTCTGCATGTTAACATATTGGTAGCTGTTCTTTGACATTGCTTGCTTAAGTTTAGATCTCTGACATGATTAATCCAACATTCCATTCCTCAATTGATACTGCCACAGCTTCCTCTACAGTTGTACACTGGTTCCATGTTTTTTTACTTCCCTGATACATTATTTTACATTACCACATTGCATTTAATTTGTCATACAGTAATCTGTTCCTGTAAATCATGCCATGTTCCCTTTCTATAACTCATTATATTGTATCTCAGCCTTGTTGCATAATATTTTATCATCAGCAAAAAGGCAAACTTTTCCTCCAGACCATATGTTATGTCACTTGTGAAGACATTGATAATAGGATCAGCCTTAGAAATAAATGAAATAGACAGTGGTCCAGGGTGCTATAGATCTGAGGATGTCTTTTTGTTTTTGTGTGTGTGTTCATGCTGATGTGCTGGAATGACTGATAACTATATCCACAATTATCTTCTATGTCATGCAGCCTGATGCAGAGTGTTGATACAAAATCTGAAGTCTACATGCTTCCTGCATTCATGCAGTTTGCGTATTTAGTTGATTGTGCATGCTAAACTGACATGTACTTCTACAGTTAGAGAAGAGATAGTTACTTTTCTAGTAATCTGCCCAGCAATTTCCTCGTGGCACCCTTTCCAAATGAGGATGATTGGTGTTTGCTGGTCAGAACATGGAACCAGAGTACAACTGTAGAGGAAGCTGTGGTAGTATCAACTGAGGAATGTTCTGTATCCACTAATAGAGTGAAAGAGGTTGGAGTCTACATACAGGCAGATAAAAAACTAAGTAAATAAACAAACTAGAGAGGTCGGTGCCTGTTCAAGCTATATCATGGTGATCTATTAGAATAGATTGTGTTTTTTTATCCAACCCAAACATACATAATTCCACTAATTTACATACTAGATAAACAGATGCATGTATTATTATGTAAGTGACTGACAGAAGTGATGTATATCAAACATATCTAGATGTGCAATGCCATTATCTACAATGTTGGCATTTAATGCTACTTTAGTGTATTATATTCTGAATGTGAGACTCCTGTTCTACCCTAAAAATAAAGGTGTTGCAAAGTTTGGAAGTTTTTTCTCCTGTTTTTTGTGCAGTCAAGATTATATTTCATAATAGTCATTTGTATTCTTGGGAACCCTCACATTGGCTGTTTAATGATTAATTGTAATACATCTGTATAGATAGAGAACATGAGTGCAGATGCCCCTGATCTTTTTGGATTTATTTTAAGTATAGTCCTATTGCTAAAGGCTTTGCTATATAAATTTATTAGGGAAAGATGGTCTATTGTTCTGTTACTGGAATAAAGAATTTTTAGATCTGTACACCTTAAGAATTGTGCAAATGAAATCATTTACCCAAGGATAATTTGCACCTTTATGTGTTTATAAAAATGATGATATATAGTAACACAATTGGGTTGGGTTGCAAGGCTAGGCTTATAAAGGCCCTGGTGGTCGTTTGCCTAGTATATACCTATAAACCTAGGAATCTGTACACCTTGACTTCTTCAACATCTAGAACTTTTCCTGCAGTGGTCTGTTCTTAGCTTAAGCTGTGCATGGTGATGTCTAGTTTGAAGAATATTTGTGTTTCATTTTACTGGTTGAAGAGGAAGTTGGAGCAGTATCTTTCAAACAACTTATTCTGTGAAGCTGGCAGAGTTTTCAGCCATGGCAATGTCTGATATTCCTTAGTACTGTCTTTCATGCAAAGGAATCAGTACATTTACAGAAGTACACTGTGTGAAAATTATGGACTTTAAAACAATTACCAGAAGTACTAATAGATGAATGAATAGCACTGAGTATATGTCCTCTATCAGCAACGTTCTTTACTAGTGTTATAGATGAAAGTTCTAGTAACTCCATCCTAGCCAATCCACAAATGTTTATGGACAAGACTAGCTAGCCAGTGAATCACTGTGACTTCTTTTCAACCTGTGGCTCATCTCTGTCACAGTGACCCTTTTAATATCACATAAATATATGTTTGCATTCTTTACACCCCCCACACCCCCTCTCCATGGACCCAGGCCTTCCTCAATAACTGTTGCCATTCCCTCTCAACGTGAGGGCTTAGACTGCCAACATGTGCACATTCTCTCTGTGTCTAGCATGCATCCATTTCTAACAAATGGCATGAGGGTCAGAGCTCTTAAAATCAGTAAAACAAGCCAGCTTTATCCCTGTTGTGGATTTCAAAGGATACTTTATGTAGATTTTCTGGATCCAGATGTAATTCCATCCTTTACCAAGTGGGTTGGGTACACAGTAATTAAATATAAATGTCATCTCTCTGTTTGAACAGTCTCAACATTTGTAACCAGAATCTGTGACCTGAATTATACTTACTTACTTACTGAATTATACTTACTCAAAGAAACCCTGTAATCCCCACACCACAGAGAACAGCCATGCAACCTGACCACAGAAGAACATATCATCCACTACACAGACATACTTTTAAATATATTTTGAAATTCTTTCAGACATTTGAGGATTGCCCTGTATAACATGTATAACAATGGCATATCCAAGAGAGAAGAACAAGACGGTGTGATCCAAATGGTGTTTTGTTACATAAGACTTCTGAAGTTTATTATGGGAGTTAAATCAAAATGAACATATTACTTCTACTTACCACAGTTTGGAAACTTTTTATTGAAATCAATTATTTATTGTCATGGTACAGTTTAACTGCATGGAAATAAAGCACAATGCAACGTGGCACATGAAGAAAAGAAAAAATGATCAGAAATACGCAGTTATTTAATATGTTATGTGGAATCATGTCGAGTCACGGAAGGTAATTTTGGCAAATGGAAAAAAATAAAAACCATTTGCCGAAACCACCTTCGATGAACAACTCATTCCCCCGCAACCCCAGATTTATATATACCAACTCCAACTACAACAGTGGAGAAAAAAGCAAATTCCACTGTTGGCAAAAATATTTTCAGCAAACAGCACTCACTGATTATGTGTTTGTCAAAGTTACATTCACTGTCACAAAGTGCTTCCCTATTTTGAAGAGTGGATTAAATTAAATTGTATCAATATATATAGCTCAAGTATTAAGTAGTATAAAATAAAGCATTTCTGTTTTCTCAAATGTAAAGGATAAAAACTGGATGTAGATGCAAAGCGATAAGGACAGCGAGGGATGATTTGGATGACTGTTTGTTAATTATAGTTGGGATATGCTTAGGGAATAGAGAAAGTTATAGAAAGTTTAATGAGGGAATAGTGCCATAACTAAATGAATAGCATTCCGTTTTTTGTTATAATAGCTATGCAGATGGATTTTGTTTATCCAAGCGGGGATGTCACAATATGTGGGGATTATATGGAGAAAGAAACAGATGTGTGCTGTGAAATGATTTTATCAGTCATGCTAACTGGGGTCTATATTATATAAGTGAACGCACTAAATTGCAAATGCTATATATTTGACCCCCAACACTGAGAAAGCAAAATGTCAAACAGATCAGCAATTTTTTTTCCAAGGGAAAAAAATCACTGATCCATTAAAAAAAACACACACACACACACACACAAAATAAAGTGGGGGGGCTTCACCCTCCACACGCCCTGATGTGGAGGCTGCGCCCCCACACCACCCTACTTAAATATGCCAACTCCAAAATTGCACCACAGTGGAGGAAATGGCAAAGTCCCGAAAAACGGCCCAGTGATTTTTTTTCCCTAGGAAAAAATCACTGCTATTTTGGGTAAGTAGATTCAATTAAGCAACATTTGCAATTTAGTGCGTTTGCTAACTTAATAGGGACCCTGCTAACTGTACTTAAATTAATTTATGAAATATTTGGGATTAAAGAAATGATGATAAGTTTCTTTATCATTGTTGGTTATGCTGATAGGTAGATGAGGTGATACTTTGGTTGAAGCAGGGCTATGATACAGGCTGATAAAGTGTGTAAAGAAGATGAAATGTGTGTGTACAGGAAATGATATGTATGAAGTCAATGTTATTTCTTAATTAAATGATGCCCTCTGGACTGAGTTGCAAATTCACAAAGAAAGAATAGATTTGGATACTGTTTCAATAGTATTGGATAAAGAGGATATGTATGTGAAATTCATACTACACAACATCTTTAAATCAGTCTTCCTGGCACCATAGCTTGTATAGGGCATTCAGCATTACTTTACAGTTTATGTATTTATTCACATTTTGATTATAGAATAGACAGTAAATGAGGCATAGCAAATGAGGCATATGCATATTTTATTGAAATATTTCTGTTATATATAATTTTCTTCTTTTTTATCATGTTATATATTGCTGATCTTATCGTATTATACTTCCATTGTAACATGTATTTTTTATATTTGTATTGTGGAGTTTTTCTCCCTGGGCCTCCACTGAAAATGGGCTTTGTCCCAGTTGGACTTTCCTGGTCAACAAATGTCAAATATATAAATAAATAAATAAACAGTTGGTAATGAAACAGAACTCCCTCAGCAGGATCCTTCTGCTAGCTGGAGTAATTTTTGAAAATTCAAATTTATTCTCGTTTGGATGCCTTCTGCTGGAAAGAACATCTTTGTGTTTTATCATTAAGAACTTACCAATCATTTTTCAACCAAAGTTCACAAATTCACTTCAGAACTGCTCTTACACTTTATAGGAAATGTTAGCAGAAACCTAGAAATAACCACTTACTAAAGAAGTCTTCACGCTATGCAGTAGTGTGCTGAATAATTTATTCACCACTGTTTCACTGTTTTCAAGTCAGGATCATGGGCCCTCAATAGACTCACAATTTTTATGCCACTGAAGTTCATAATACACCGGGTGGCCAGAAGTAATTTGTTTGTAAACTGCCTAATGTGGATCTCCCTTTAACCAATGTAAGGTCATTATTACAGGCCACAGGAACAACACCTTCCACTGCTGAATAACTCACCAGGATCTGTGCAGCCAAACTGGAACAATGGGTACATTACAGTCAAACTGTTTTTAAGAAAATGTTTTATTAATTTAACATATTTGCAATATAGACACAGGAAGGAAGAAATTCACCTTCACATAGTGTTATACAGTGATAGGAATATATTGAATTATCAAGGTAATCTTATACAATTAACACATTAAGAATCTTGGTATTTTAATAGAAACATTTCAAGGTTCTCCCAACAACTAAAGGTCTTAATATGATTTAGAGATCTTATTCTGATCACTTCTTTTTTTTTTTTTTGTTTTGTTTTTTTTTTTAGTTTTACATAGTATTTTTGTTAAATTTAAAAATTCTTTGAATGTAGGAGCAAAGTTCAATTTCCAATGTTTTGTAATAACTTTTTTGGCAAGTGCCAAGACAGCCCAAAAGAGTTTTTGATCTTTGGCTTTTACAGGAAGTGGAGCATTCATTAGTGTTACTAATCTAGCTAAATAACAATTATCAGTCCATAAACCCTTAGAAACATACTTATCTCTTCCCAATATACATTTATTTTTTCACAATCCATAAACATGTATCCAGTCAGCTTTTATATCTTTACTACGTCTCCAACAAATGGAAGAAATCATTTTACTAAACTTAGAGATTTTACATGGAGTAACAAACATTCTATGTATATATTTCCACATAAAAACTTTCCAGTATAAACTTGAAGAAATTTGACTAAGTATCAAAGCTTTGTTCTCACCATCTATTGAGTCATTCAGTCCACCACTATCTAAAAAAGTTCTAGAATTTTGCATCAAAATTAGTATTATTATTTATAATTAATGTATATAGCTTGGACAACCTTCTTGTGTATGTCAATTGACCTTTGATAACAGCATTCATATATTCATATCATGGTGGAATAATGTTTTGTTCTTCTTCACACATATCCACAAATTCATTTAATTTCTTACTGATGGATAATATTAACTGGTTAGCAGATTCATACAACTTATATTCTTTTATTAAATATTGTGGTGACTTAGCTTTTCCTTTTTCAAAGTAGTCAGACAATAATACTAATCCATTCCTTTTTAGTAAATACATTTTAACATTGTTCTGAGTTTCATTAAATCTAGAGGCATGTGCCATAGGAAAACACAAATATTTCCATTTTGATATTAATAATTAACAGAGTTTTAAAAACATATTTCTTAATTGTTTTAAGATTTTATTTCATATATGCAGAGTCTAAAGACTGAAATGAACTTCCTTCTAAGGTAAATTTTGTTAACCAGATGAAATGATTTTTACATATTTCTAATGTATCTTTTTTAATAACCTTATAAGATTTTTAGTATAATCTGTTTCTGGATGGTTTTCCATGGATTTAGTGTAGGTCAAGTCTATCCAGAGTATAATAGAGTGAAAACTTGCAGCAATAGAATAAGATTCTACATCTGGAAAGCTAATACCAGTATGCTCCCATAATCTTATATGATTTCTATAAGCAGTTCTCAGATTTTTAGAATACCATAAGAATGAAGTTAACATTTTTTTTCATTTTCTTTAAAACTTCTTTGTCAGAAATTAAAGATATTGAATGCAATATATATATATATATATATATATATATATATAAAACCTTGGGTAATATAATCATTTTAATAAGCCCTAACCTATCCTCAAAAGTAAAAAAAAATGTTCATTTTTTTTATAAGTAACACTTCTTTGATTACGTTTTTCAAAATTATTATTACATCTGGATACATTTTTATTCCTAAATATTTTAATTATTTTCATTCCCAATATATTTAACACTAAAATTTCAGTCTTATTACTAGTAAATTTCAGCAGTGATACTTATTGAAACTTTTCAATTTCATCATCTATTTCTTCTATCAAATAATTTAAATCTCCTACAGTTAGTAAAATATCATCTGCAAAAAGCTGTATTCTAGATTGGCAATATCTATTAATTAAGACTTCATGAATTTTTCCATTGCTTCTTATACTATTATCTGAGGGTGTGGTAACTAATGCAAATAATAAAGGAACAATAGACACCCTTGTTTTCTACCTTTGTTTAAATGAACCTTGAAAAATGTAAGATCTAATTTTAAGATATGCTTTGGAGTCTCTATACCGTTTTTTTTAATATTCCAATAAACTGTCCTGGATGTGCAAATGCTTCTAAAGTTTTAAAAAAGTAGTTCCACTCTACAGAATCAAAAGCTTTCTCAATATCTAAGATAATTAGGGCCAATTTCTTGTTCATTCCATTTGTAAATCTAAGATTGTTACTACCTTTTTTATATTATCATACATTAATCTATTGACAATTAACCCTGTTTGATCGTCATTAATTAATCTATTATATCTCTTAATCTTGTGGTGAAAATGGAAGTAAATATTTTGTAGTCTATATTTAATAATGAAATAGGTCTATGTGATGAGACTAACTTATTATATTTTCCTTGTTTGAGTATAGGTGAGATTACAGAAAATTTCCATCAAGGAGGAATTAGTTTGTCATCCTGAATTATCCTGAAAACATAACTCAGTAATTCTAAAATATTTAAAAGAAACAGACTATATAATTCCATACTTAAGCCACCTAACCCTGGAATTTCACCATTTTTAACTTTTTTAATGCTTCTTTAACTTCTACCAGGGTAATAGGCGTATTCAACTGAGATATTTATTGGTCATTTAGTTTACAAGTAACATTTTTCTTTAAATAATTGTCAATTATGTAATCATCAGGATTATTATTTTTATTTTTATTAAAATTCTCATGGAATTTTTTAAAAATATGAAGCATTTCCTCTATATCTGAAGTAAGCTTATTAGTGTGAGGATTTTGGATATTATTGATTTATGCTTTTTTGCTTAACATATTAGTTATATTGACTAATCTATGTAGATTTTTTGAAGTTATTGCATATCTATACAATTTTTTTTTTAAAGCTATTTCCACTTTATGCATTAAAACTGTTTGATATTTTGTCATTCATTTTTTAATGATTTCAGTAGTATCTAATTTCTTTGTCTGTTGTTCAAACTTTGCTTTGTGTATTTCTTGTATTTCTAACAACTCTTTATCCCATTATTTCATTTTATTACCAGCCCATCTTCCCATTCTATCTTTAATATGCATTTTAATGAGTCCCACAGTATGACTTTACTAACCTGACTATTATCATTCAAAGATAAAAAATACTCTATTTGTTCCTTAAGGTAACTTTTAAACTCTTTTAATTTCAGCATATACACTGGGATTTTATAAATAATTGGAAATTTCCTTATATCCATTACTATATTAATACTTAGTGCATTATGATCAAATAGAGAACAATGAATTGGTTTAAAATAATTCACTTTATTAACTAACAGAAACAGAAAGTTTAACCCATGGATCACTTCAGTGGCTCTGCTGGACAATGGCACAGGGAACTAATCTAAGGGGCGCAAAAGCCAACACATTCTGGCTAGGGTTATAAATGCCTTCAGGCAGATAGCCTAGTACCTACCTATGAACCTATGAACCTATAAATCTGTATATATTTATTTATTTATTATTGTTTGTTAACTGGGTTAGTCCAGCTGGGCTTGTGGCCCATTTTCAGTGGAGACCCGAGGAGAAAAGCTCTGATACATAGTATAAAATCAGAGATTTGGAACATTACAAATATAAAATTTAAAATACAGACATTTGCAACATTACAAAATATAAGTACAGAGTTTTGTAAAACTTGGAAAAGGCAGAATTACAGAAAGTTGCCACATTAGTAATAGATAATGTGAGTATCTTATGTCAATATGTCAATTATGTACAGGAAATAACAGTTTTACATTAATATATACACTGCTTTGCAATTAAGAGGGTGTCAGTTTGAGAATATGTGTAAGAGAGGCTACAGGGTGGCATGCAAAAGAAATAATTTGGAAAGATGTAAAGTGAAAGACCTATGACATATTGTTAAATTTTTGCAAAGAAAAATTATTTAGGTGTGTAGTTAGTGGTGTGGGTATTTTAGGTGGGAGCATGTGAAGGACATTCCCATTTGGAGGCCAGATGGGAGAGAAGCATGGATTTGTAGTTGTTATGGTTTGGTATGTTATGTAGTGGTGTGGGGAGAGTGTTCCACAGTTTGGCTATGGTGTAGGATAGCAATATTTGGCCAGGTGGGTGTAGGGGTTTGTGTACATGTAGGAGGTTTTGGCCTTTGGATCTCAGGGTGCATCCAGGTGTGTAGGGTGTTAGAGATTTGACAAGAGAGGGGCATTCTGTTGGTTTAAAGATGAGTTTGTGGGCTGTTGTAAGTTGTAGGTATTTTACGTGGTTGTGGAGTTCAAGCCAGTTCAGGGTGTGAAGGGAGTGGCAGTGATGGGAAGAGTTCTTAGAATTGGTTGCAAATTTGCAGATTTTATTGTAACAAGCTTCAAGTATGAAAGGGAGGCCAAGTTGTAGGTTGGAGAATAGGGGAGCACCGTACAAGAGAGAGGGGAGAAGGAAGGTAGATGTGAGGGTTTGATGGGAGGAGGGAGTAAGGTAGCAGTTATGTCTGTAGAGGAGACCGATTTTCTGGTTGTTTTTATTTGATTGCAGAGAGGATGCGGGAATCAAATTTTAGGTTTTCATCAATAGTAATGTCAAGTAGCTCAGTACTAGAAATGATTTCTAGAGGGGAGTTATTGTGGCTTTTGATGGAAAATTGGTCCTTGTTGAATTGGGAGGTTTTGGTAGGAGTGAAAATCATTAGTTTTGTTTTGTTGGCATTTAGAGCTAGGTGATGAGATGGCATCCATGATTCTGTTTTGAAGAAGGCTATTTGGGTATTAAGTAGAAGTTTGGAGGGGCAGGAGGCTGAACAGATGATGGTGGAGTCATCAGCATATTGGATGACTGAGGCGTCAGGGATGGAGTGGTGGAAATTGTTGATGAATAAGTTAAAGAGGAGTGGGCCCAGTACTGATCCTTGATGAACTCCTGTGGGTGTAGGTAAGAAAGAGGAGGTTGATTCTTTCCATTGTACAGCCTGTTGGTGCATGAAAAGGTAGCTGGAGGACCAGGCTAAGGTTGGGGGAGATAGGTGCAAGTGTGAGAGCTGGGAGAGGAGTAGGGAATGGGAGATTGTGTTGAATGCCTTTGAGAGGTCAAGAAATAGAGAGGATTTGCATTTGATGCTGTCACGTGCTAGGTTGATTGTTTCAAGGAAGGATAGGAGGGCTGTCATGGTGCTGTGGCCGGGGCAGAAGCCGTGCTGGGTGGGAGAGAGGAGTTTGTGCTGTGTTAGGTAGGGCATTAGCTGAAAGTGGATGGTTTTCTCCAGAATTTTTGAGAAAGAAGAGAGTATAGCTATGGGTCTGAAGTTGGTAGTGTCTGTGTTCTTACCACCTTTGTGGAGAGGGATTATGAATGCATGATGCCAGATGGTAGGTACATAGGATTCCTGAATGGATCTATTTATGAGAATGGATATGGGAGAGGCTATTGATTCAGCTGATATTTGAAGAAAATTAGCTGGAAGGTTGTCAGGGGCATTGAGGCATGGTTTCAGCTTTTGGAGTAGTCATTTAATAGTGTAGGTGGAGACAGGTTTAAGGGAGAACAGGGGGAGAGAAGGAGGGTGAGAGGGTAGGTTTGGGGGGCAGGGTGAGGGGTAGCATTGTTGGGTGGGTTAGGGAAAGTGGATGATAACTTAGCTATGCAATCTATGAAAAATGTGTTGAATTCAGTGTCTGTTTCAAGGCTTGAGAAGTTAGGATTGGGGCAGGGGTTGGTATTATTACCAGGGTTGAGTATTGAGGAGATGGATGTCCAGAATTTCTTTGGGTTGTTTGAGTGTTTGGATTGCAGGTTGCAGTAGTAGTTTTTGCTATCTTTTCTTATTGATTTTTTTGGCTAGGTTACATAGATGTTTATATTCTTGGAGGGTGCTGGTGTTTTTTTTTGTTTTTGGTATAGTTTCCACTTTTGTTTTGCTGATTCATTATTAGTTTAGTTTCTTGGGATAGCCAGGGGCAGGGATTAGTTTTGATGTGTTTGGTTTGGAGAGGGGCTAGTTTATTAAGTAAGGTAAGGAAGTTTGGTTAAAATATGAGGCAGTGTTGTCTAGTGGGAGGCTTTTTAGGGGAGACTAGTTAGTAATATTAAGACATTCAGAGAAGATTTTGGGGTTGAAGGAAGCTAGGTTACGGGATTGCTTGAATAGGTGTTGTTTTTCTATGTGAGAGGGTAGGTGGTCTATGAAGGCTGGTAAGTGGTCACTTAGGGGGTCTGGTATTATACCGGCTTTGGAGATATTGTTGGGGTGGGTTGTTAATATCCAATCTAAGATGGTACCAGAGGTACCTTGTTTATTTGGCCTGGTTGGGAGGTTTATTAGTTGGGTAAAATTGTAGAGGTTGATTGATTGAGTTGGAGTATCTAAGAGGAAGGGGGCCCAGTTAATATTTATGTCACCTAGAATGTAGGATTCCTTTCTGATGTTTGAGCTAAACCATGAGAGGATGTCATCCAGAGTTTTGGTATTGTCTCCAGGTGGGATGTAGATGGAGCAGATGCAGATGGATTTGTAGTTGTTAAGTTTTAAGAAACCCATGGTCAATTCTGCATTGGCAAAAGTTGGGATGGAGTTGGTCAGAGGAGTAAAAGTGAGAGGGGAGGGGTAGATAATAGCTATGCCACCTCCTCTTCTATGAGGCCTATCATCGCGTATGATATGATATGATAGCCTGGGGGAGGATTTCGTCATCTCTGATGGTGGGTTTTAGCCAGGTCTCAGAGACTTCAGTTATGTCTGGCTGGTTGTGATAGAGCCAGGTGTGTAGGTTGGGGATTTTATTACGGAGGCTTTGTGCATTTAGGGTCGTGAGGCAGATAGCCTTGAGTTTTTGTGGATTTGAATTTGGATTAGGGTGGGTAATGCTGGGGCTTGGACCTGGGTTAGGGTAGATGTCACCTGAGAGAGAGAGAGAGAGAGAGAGAGAGAGAGAGAGAGTGAGATATGGGGGAGGAGCTGACTGAGGAGGAGTAGAGAGGATAGAGAAATATGATTTTGTTGGGGGAGAGTTTTCTTTGATAAAGCAGTTAGAGTAGGGTGAGGTGTTGGTGGAGTGGGGAGTATGGTGGGTTTGAAAATATGGGATGGGTTGGAGGAGTAGAGTTCTGGGGAGATGTGTGAATATGGGTGTGATGTATGTGGGATGCTTAAGTTGGTAGTATGTGTGGTTAGAGGTAGGTGTGTGTTGGGGTGGGGGTTAAGTTGGGTAATATAGGTTAGGGATAATAGAAGTATAGTTAGTAGTAGAGTCTGTAGGGGAAAGGTAGGCATTGTTGTATGGGTGTGTGAGGAGTGGAGTGTGTATGGGAGAGGGTGAGGTGTGTGTGAACTGGTTTGTGTACGGGAGTGGGAGGGTTTTGTATAGGGTGTTTATGATTGGTGTAGGTATTGAGGGGGTATGGTGTGAGGAGGTATAACAGTAGGTGCAGTGGGGGTGGGTGAGTTTTGGGGGTAGGGTAGGGGAGCGGAGTGAGCTCGTGGGGCGAACAGAGCGGGATAGAGCAGAAGGAGAACCAGCAGCAGAAAAAAAGTATCAGCGACTGCTGTTTAAATAGTAAGGAAAGCAGTGGTAAGTGGATGAGAAAATATAAAGGAGGGGTTAGAGTTGCTGGCGCTGTGTCAGACTCCAAGCCGGTCACAAGTGGTGTCCCACAGGGCTCGGTCCTTGGCCCCCTATTGTTTGGCATCTACTTCTCAGAAGTACAGGCCAACATGGGAGGACTTTGGCTGACAAAGTTTGCAGATGACTGCAAACTGGGCGCCATAGTGGAAAGTGCATCGGACACTGATATCCTTCAGAAGGGACTCACGGAAACAGATAGCTGGTGCCAGAGCCATGGCCTGAAGTTAAACGCCAAAAAATGTATAGTCATACCCTTCGGGAAAAACAAGGTAACCCCAAGCTACCATATAGGTGGCAATCCACTAAGCACAGAAGAGGTTATCAGGGACCTGGGGACCCAGGTTGACAGTGGCCTTTCTTTTGACACTCACATTGCTAAAGTGGTTAGAAAGACCTTCTACATTGCCCACCTGATCATGAATCGATTCAGATCCAGATCTAGTGAGGTCATTGTTCCCCTGTACTCTTCACTTATCAGACCAATGATCGAGTACAATGCCCCATTCGGGATGTATCTCACCCGACATCTGCAGCAATTGGAGAGACCCCAAAAGTTCCTCACCAAAAGGATAAAGGGACTCCAAAATCTGTCATATGCTGCCAGATTGAAGAAACTCCAGCTCTATTCAGTCGCATACCGTCTGCTCAGAGGTGACATGTGCCTGACATACAAGGCCATGTCCAACCCGGAATTAATGGACATGCTCCACCTCAAAAAATCCAAATCCACCAAAACCACTAGAGCAAGCGACTTAAACCTTAGCACGGATATAAATAGGACGTGCTGGAGGGATAGATTTATCACTCAGAGACTCCCTATGCTGTGGAATAAAATCCCGGTCCATGTGAGGCAGAGCACCTCGCTGACTCTGTTCAAGAGAAATCTAGACCTGTGGATGGGAGATCGTAGGTTTACCCCGGGAATCATCTCTGGGTCACTGCTGGACAGAGGCACAACAAACTAATGGGCACAGTATTTTTTCATATAAGGGGTGGCGTAAGCCACAATAATTTGGGCTAGGCTTATAAATGCCTTAGGGCAGATAGCCTAGTATAAACCTATGAACCTATGAACCTAAGTAATTTACAAAGATAAATGTTCTAATTCAAGTAGTTTGTGCTTTGCAAGGGTGGTAGATTATTACCAGCCTTTTTGAGAGTAGTTGCTGGGATTTGAGTTATTCAGTCAGTTTCAGAGAAATGAAGCCCTACTGAGAGTAATGTTGTACTGACTTGAGGTTGTTAGGTGCTGCCACCTGGTGGTAGTATGGAGATAGCAGGCAGGAAAGGTGAGCAGGTTTTATTAATGGCGCACTATGAAATGCCCCAAGACACTATTAAATTATCTAGGACATAGAAGACCTGGAGGGGGGAGAGTAACTATTGGTCTGCAGTAGGCTGCTGAATCACTCACACAGGAAGGCAGGCATATAAGGTGTAGTAGTTAATTACATTAATTAATATTAGGCAACATACATTCATAAAAGTTAGTTCTGGGGAGTCCTCACAGTAGCTCTATTGGCTCAGGCTAGCAGGCAAAATCCAGGGAAACTGCTGATGTTTTGCAGGAGGTAATTCTTTGATAGATTTAGAGGCAAGGAGGGAGCTTCAAGAGTGAAGAACCTATAGTTTACATGATGAATCCATGATTAGAACATTAGTGCAGTCAACAATAACATCCCAATTGAAAGAAATTAATAGCAGCAGTTAGAGAAGGAATGCACTGCATGATTATAATATATCCACAACTCCACAAAGAAATGTTTGTTAGTTCTTTAGCTCAGCTTTCTTCAGTATGAATTTGTCACCTTCCTTTTCTGAATATTTGTGAAAAATGTCAATGATGGTACTCATTGCCTTTTCAAGGTTAGGCATTTTGGTAGGAGGTTAAAGTCCTAAAACAGTTGCATGGTTCTAGGAAGCAAGCTATATGTGCAATTAAAAATCAATCAACAGGTTTGATCTTGCAGGACACGTTTCCTCCATCTCCTCTAGATCCCGTGGTGTATGTGATGGTGCTAGTCCTTGCATTTCCCGGGCATTCTATAGAGACATAAATCCTATCAATTCTAGTTTGCAGCTCATGTGAATAAGAATAATGAGTGAAGAACAATGACTTATCTTCTGCTTTTGCTAGTAGATCAACTAAATTGTTATTACTAATCCATCTATTTACTGCTTTAGCTGATGCCATCATTTTAGCTATCTTCTGTTCTATATTAGATATGCAGTTAAAATCCCCTGTGAAAATTAAACTCCCCTTCCAATGACTTTGTAGTAAGTTTAAGTGATCTTTAGCCACTCTTGCACATATTCTAGTATATAGTTTGCCATTATATGTGATCATTACAAATGTATACATTCCTTTAGGATCATTAAATAATTCCATGACCTTAGGCATTACAGTCAATTATCTTCAAAGTATAGCAGTTCCTCTCCTCTTTTTGTTAAAAGAAGCAGATAACATTTCATAACCCAAGCTATTTAAATATAGTATATTTTTATCTATCAAGTGAGTCTCTTACAAGACTACATAATGTTTCCTCTATTTAATTGTAGATATCTCATTAATGATTTCCTTTTGTTGCCATTATTTAGTCCATTTATATTAATGGATAATAGATTACAAATATCCATACTGTGAATTTAAAATGATTTATTTAAAAAGATAATATGGCACATTTATCCACCATATTAATTTAATTATATATGACTCTAATGTTTTCCTCTGACACTGTTTTAACATTCATGATTTTTTGAATTCTTCCTTTCTATAAACCAAACTAATAAAATTCAAAAATAACAAAAACAAAGTCAAGACTACAACTATAACTGTATATAATACTAATAAAACACAACCTACCATGGATACCAAAGTTCCTAGTCTGCATATTAAATAGTCAAACTACTAAACTATCACTCTATCTAGCAACACCTAAACATTCACACAAAAAGCTAGCCAAAAGCTAGAGTGACTTACCAATAATTAATATAACATTATATACATGTCAAAATAATAAGATCCAGCAAAGATGGCAAAGGCTTTAGCAGATTTAAAGTTTAAATATAAGGGAAAAAGGTTACAGCTGGGACACATGAAGCCAAATAAATGTATATGACAGCTTTTACAGCATACGGTTAGTGAGCTTACACAGCAAGTTAGTACACAACAGAAAATATAAAAAATGTATGCATCAACATTGTTAGGCACAGATGGCTTTAAAAAAGCAATACAATTTACTAAAGAGACAAAACAGATTCATTTGTTTATCAGTCGAAATAATTCAATAGCACAAGAGTGAGAGATATGTAGCAAAGTTCAAAAACTCATCAAACGGGACAAAATCAATTATTACCACAATATTCAAAACACGTCTATATTACATTATCGTATGATGAAAATAGCGAACGCTATTTCATCGTACCGATAATTTCTAAACCACAAAATATCGAACACATGGAACAGCAAATTTTTTCCCAGGGAAAGAATTTGCTGCTCCGCAAAAAACTTAAACACAAAGATAAGTGGGGGGCTTTTCCCCCCACCCCCTACTTAAATATACCAACTCTGAGATTGCACCATAGTGGAGGAAATGGCAAAGTTCCACAGATGGCCCACCAAATTTTTTCCCCGGGAAAAAATTTGATATACCGTTTCTTTGCTATTTTACCATTTCAACAGTATCGGATCAACTAAATAGCTTTCGCTATTGAGTCCCTTCAATACACTAATATAGACACTTCAAATCAATACCCAAATAACCCACAAAAATTCTGGGCTGCAGTTAATAACATACTATCTCCGGGCAAAGCCTCCATACCCACTCCAACCTCTGCCACTAACCCTGAAAACATAGCAACACAATTTAATACTTATTTTACAGAAATAATACTAGCCCTAGCCAATATAAACAACTCCAATAGCCATGCCCCAATAACTCCCTATCTCAGTAAACCCTCTCCAAACAATCTCAGTCTAATTACACTACAACCAGTAACAGTAAATACTGTAAAAAAAAACTACTGCTCAAACTAAAACCAACTAACTTAGCTGCAGACAAACTACCAGCCAAATTTCTGAAAGTAGCTGCTAATGGAATAGCTTATCCAGTAGCAATACTCAGATCTGTCAGAGTGCATAGTACCTGCTATATGAAAAAATCCCATATAGTACCCCTTCACAAAGGAGGCAACTCAACCAATTTTAGCAACTACCGTCCAATCCCTATTCTATCACCTTATCCAAAATCCTAGAGAGTGGTCCATACTCAACTCATGAACTACCTTAACACCCACAATCTATTATCAATCCCACAACATGAATTTCGCCCCCATCATAGTACAACTACAGTCTTCATTTCCTTTACTAATGCAGTCAACCAACATAGAAATTCAGGGCAATTTGTATCCACCATATTTCTAGACCTGTCCAAAGCATTCGAAATGGTAAATCACAACAAACTGATCAACGTCCTCCACTCCCTAAACCTTAGTGCTTCCACTGTTACCTGGTTCCAAAACTACCTATTAGACCGACTACAGGCTGTACTTGCCAACATCACATGTCCACTCTCCTTCCAGTCTTCCTAGGTGTCCCACAAGGCTCGATCTTAGGACCACTATTGTTCTCCCTCTTTACCAACCAATCCACACTTCCACCCACCAAGCATCTGTGATACAATACGCAGATGACTCTACCCTCATATGCTCTGCCCACCATACAGGACTTCCACACCATAACCCAGAACGCATTTCTATCAGTAAATCTTGGCTTACCAATTCTTAACTCATTCTAAACCCAAATAAAACCAAACGCCCCCACTTCTACCCCTCAAGAACACCGACAGTGCTCCCAGGTTTTGCCCTAGAGTCCATAAACGAAACTATTATCACCCCTGTGATACATGCCAAACTGCTAGGGCCTGACAATAATCTAAAATTTGATATCCACATAGCCCAAACTATCAAAAAAGTTCATAAAAAATTAGGCCTCCTTTACAGAAACAAGAAATTTTTAACCAGATCTACAAAAGCTACCATGACCCGGACGCACCTCCTGTTATCCCTACTTTACACCTCCCATATACTACTAACCAACTTACGCACATCAGACCTTACTAAGCTAGACTCATGTTACAATAAAATAGCCAAATTTGCTACAAACTCCCCCTACAAAACACACCATTGCACAGCTCTTAGACAACTAAATTGGCTAGAACTTCCTCAGCTCTTCCAGTACAAGCAACTAACCTTCACCCATAAAATACTCCAAGGACCAGATAAAACCCCAGCCCTTCAAGATCTCATACAACCATACATCACCACTAGAATACTCTGTGCCAGTGACAAATTCCTTGTTAAATCCACCAAAGCTAACAACTCAGCTGGCGAATCCTTATTCTCTAACATCATTCCTAAAATATGGAATAAACTATCCACTTCCATCACTTCTGTCTGCACCATAGGACAATTTAAAAAACTCCTGTTTACTCATTTAGAAAAATCCTGGCTTTGCTCTTGCTACTCACCTAACTCTATATTCTTCACTTTTTATATACATCCTCTTGACTTTTTTAGATCTACACTTTACAGTACTATCCTATTATGCCTTCTTCCTTCCCTATATATACTTACTCTTTTACCTCAAATCAATTTAAGTCTACCTCAAAAATATCATACTGCGCTTTATAATATATATGCTCGTCTAATTTGTATAATACCATATACTCCTTGATGTACAAATTGTTAAAATTGCAAAGGTGTCATCTCTTTCTATTACTTATAGTTGCAATGTTAACTTTCATTGTTGACCTGTACTCTATAATTTTCTTGTGGTATAATATTTGTTTTATTCATATTATTGGAGCTTTTCTCCCTGGGGGTCCTCTGAAAATGGACCTGTGTCCAGTCAGACTTTCCCGGTAAACAAATGTTAAACAAACAAATAAATAAATAAATAAACAAGGAAAATGCAGAGGGCTAAAAAAACTTCCTTCACAGGCCACAGTACATGTACTACTTTGTAGACCACATTGTGATTCAACAACATGGGATGGTAATAGTTATTCATTATTTGATAATGAGTGTAAATACTGTGGTTTGCTAGGTATTCTAACAGCAGAGACACAGCCTGTAATAAAAAAGGGGTGTTAGCATTACTTTCAAATGCACAAATGTGCTTGCTTATTGTTCCACCCGCACTTAAAGCAAAGATTATTAATGCAGTAGACCAACATAGCCTGACAGTTCAAAACAATGGAGTAAAACTAAAGATAAATATCTTTTAATAGTTTTATTAAGCATAGTTATTTTAAAAGGGAGAACCCTAAAAACTACAGTAGGACCTCCAGTGTAGCTCTGCGCTGTCAATGCAATGCTAAACATACCTCTCAACCTCTTAGAGCAAACAATCTGGAAAAAGCCTAAACTGATGGGTGGACAAATAGGGACAGATTTTAAATATTGCTCTTACAAACTTAGAAAGTTGATAGAATAACAGGTTTTGCATTAGCATGAATTTTCTGAAGGATGTGGAGTCTTAAACTCAAATGTTTGTCATTATTAAATGACTTCAGTCCTCAGCTATTTGCCAGAAAGGTACAGATTTTAGGAGGAACACACCAAAAATATGAGGCAAAAATCTGGACATTCTGTGAAAATCTGTACAGTTGAGAGGTATGGTGCTAAAATGAGAGACAATGCAAAAGCTGTTGCAGATGGACAAACCTAAACTTTTCGTGAGTTTGCTTAATGGTTCTGTGCCTGTGAAAAAAGACTAAGCATTCATAACAAATAACTGGATTGTAAAGGACTAAATAATGTTACCCCACCTTCTGCAATTGATGTTCCAGATGTCAACACTGCTGAGGAAAAATTATTTTCAATTACTAAACTCTATCCTGGACTTGACAAATGCCTAAAATCTGAATTTGCATTCACATGAGATGGCAGACAATATGCTTTTCTTGTGCTTACCTTAAAGGTGTTTGCACAGTTGCATACTGTGCCACTGACAAGATACGTAACCTGCAAGACCACATCAACAACATGAAGATTACAAGTATACAACCATGTGGTCATTCCTTTGCAGAGTATAATTTCTACAGGCGAACCAAAATAATTCATTCATGATTACTTGCAAAAGCGTGCTGAAAACTATGGACATCACCCCTACCTGCTGTGAGATTTGTGGGAAAATCCCAAAAGAAATGTGTCCAAAATACTGGAAGACTACTGCTGCATTCTATAAAAGTGCAACAGACCTAAAAGTTGCCACAGCTGTATAATATGCTTCCTGCAGACACCACTGAGACTATTTTGCCTTCAATTGTTTTATATGCCATGGAAAATGGACTGGAGCATTGTATACCACAGCCAACCAACAATTATGAACTGGGACATGGGTAAGATAAACTAAAACTTGTAAAACAGTAAAAATGTTGTAGTTATTCCATGCATAAAAATAACGAAACAATGAGTAAAAAGGTCACACAGAAAAAAATCAGTAAAAACCAAAAGAAAAATCTAACAAGGCTAGACTTTTCACTGTGTGATTTCTTAAACCTCTTGCATTGGAGGCAACATGGGATATATGCAAATGACCTCCAGTAGAGCTCTTTTGAGTTTGTACCTTTAACTCCTAGTGGGCGTGGCTAGAGCCTTTAAAAAATGAAGTTATCTCCTTACAGTTCCAACAAATACTCATTGATATAGGTCAGATATCAGTACAACTGTGTTTGCTATCATGTATGCTTCAGGATAAAATATTCAAATACCTTGTATGTAGCATGGTTTTGGAAGTATTAAGACAAATATGAACAAGCAATATCTGACGCCTAGAGGAGCAGTAGGAGGTAACTGCAGATGCACCTAGAGGCATCACTCGGATGTAAAGAGTTAAGGACATTAGGTGTTTCAGCTATATGGCAATTCTGAATGTCCATGACTTTTTTCTTTTTGAGTCCATAAGTGGACAAATTCAGGCCAATAAAGCCAAACCCCACTAGCTGTGTGCATGCATGTTTCAGCTTTCTTATGGCATCATCAACATGGCATACGTGAAAAGTTTGTCTAACCTTTAGAAACACAGGGTGCTGAAAATCAAAAAAACAAAACAAAAATCTAGCAAGACTAGACCTTCCACTGAGTGATTCCTTAAACCTCTTGTATTAGAGGCAACATGGGATATATGCAAATTACACTTTAAGGACATCAGGTGTTTCAGCTATATGGCAATGCTGAATGTCCATGACTTTTTTCTTTTTGAGTCTATTAATGGACAAATTCAAGCCAATAAAGCCAAACCCATTATCTGTAGACATGCATGTGTCATCTTTTTTATGGCGTCATCAGCACAGCATAAGTGGAAAATTTGGCTAACCTTTAGAAACACAGGGTTGTCGTACCCAGCTGATATACATAATCATCCATAAAAATGATGGTAAAATGACATAAATGTTTCTTCATGTTTTAAAACTGAGTATTTAAAATTTATTAGTATTGGTGTTAATGAGTTACTACCAACTGCATACATTAAGTTGTGTTTTTATTAATAAGATTGTATCTCTAAAACAATTACATAAAAATGGTTTGTGTCAGGGACACAAAAAAATTGCTTGTGAAGAGTGTCTAGCAAGTGAAAAAGTGTCTGCTCATCTGAAAACCTGTAGTCATTGTCCAGTCAATTGTTAGCCTATGGCCAATTGGTTCATTGCCTATTAAGTACAAATGTTACAAATATAAAGGAAATAAACATGATTTTTCAGGCTTACTAGGTATTGTTCCTGGTGCAGTAGGGACTGGAACTAGAATACTGAACAGTGTGGATATTGACACCTTGCATAATAAGTTAAAGCGAGTAGGATATGATATGAACATAGCATTTAAACTGTTATTTGATCATGACCCTGAGCTTGGCCAAAGGACAGTAGATAGTATTTTAACTCAAACAGTAATATGGAGGTGGATTGATCACACCACAGTGTATACAGATGTATGCAAATTTTAGAAAACCCGACTAAAGAAATAAATCAGACATTTTGCATTTTGTCCCTGTTACCTGCTAATCAGCAGTATTTGCAGTTCATCCTCATATGGGGGCAAAAAAGCCGTTCATTGGCTGAAAGAACTGCAGTTTCTGAACTGGTTAAAACCTGCGGATTTTACCTGTAAGAATATGACTTGTATTTTGACATTTGACTATCTTTCCAGTCATGAGGGAACAAAGCAAGTTTGTCCATTTATAGCTTTGCTTTTGCAATTTGGTGACAATTGGTGGGTGCCACAGATTGGGACTACTATGAGTGATTCTAATGATGTACCTATTGATTTGTCTAGTTGCCAAAAATGTTTTAAAGTATGGGTATGCATGATGGTGAGGAGTAGACCCCACCCATGCCTACATAATGGAACTGGTGAATGCATTTGGCATCGTTATCTTCCTACAGGCTAGCAGGGAGTGATGGTATCTTTACAAATGGTGTAGCGCACTGCAAAAGTAATGCCCATGCAGTCATTGATTTCTGCGCTTGGAAACGTATTAGACTGACCAGGTGGATGGGAGTCATTTTTAATGCCAACATTGTTTTCAATTCATTTTGCTATCCTTACTTAGGAATGCAGCTTAGAATGATGTTTTTAGATCAATCATAGAGAAAGGTATGATTGCTTAGGCAATTACGTTTAGTGAGATCTAACAAAAAAAAGTATCAATGATACAGTCACTTAAAGGACGCCATTTTCTAAAGTCTAACAACCTAATCATGTAAGCAATTTGAAGAAGTTTTGGGGTATAAGATATGCCCTTAATAAGCAATATAACTTGCATGGCATGTCATTTTTGTAAGTGTGCGACCATGAAGATCAGTTATATAAATATGCAGCCATTCTTAATGCTTACTGAGGATATAGTTTGCATGAAACATTTAATGACAAATGCTTAAAATCAGATGTATCAGTGAATCATATAAAACTCACCCTTCGGTTACTTGATGAGTTTACTCTGATTTGTAATATCTCCTACACCTCACCATATGGAAAGTAACACTACATATGTGAGCTCTGACATACTCTATGACAGTTCAAATATAGTAGTGTTTTGTAATTCATAATGTTTATCTTTTCATCTACATACTGCTGCTTGAATGTTGTTTATAAAATCAATCTGTGTGGTTCCTGACATTCTATAAAATGGAATGTGAATACAGCTGTTTGTAATGACACTCTACAACTAATTATTTGGATGTGATGCTTCAAGTGTATCACTCTGTTATAATTTTTTTGTATAATACTTTGTTTCAATACCTTTATTGAATTATCACTTGTGACACAGGCAGATTTATATTTATATAAAAGCAATCAAATTGTATTAAGTTAATGTTTACGAACTTTGTATTTCACATATATTGCTATATATCATATAACCTAAGCAAAATTACATAAATTATTCAAATCCTGTCCTTTATTATTATTATTATTTTTATTATTATTATTTTTATTATTTTTAGTAATGGTGAGTGTGGAAGAGAGGTGAAGAAGAGAGTACAGGCAGGATGGAGTGGGTGGAGAAGAGTGTCAGAAGTGATTTGTGACAGACGAGTACCAGTAAGAGTGAAAGGGAAGGTCTACAAGAGGGTAGGGAGACCAGCTATGTTATATGGGTTGGAGACGGTGGCATTGACAAAAAGGCAGGAGTCAGAGCTTGACGTGGCAGAGTTGAAGATGTTAAGATTTGCACTGGGTGTGACGAGGATGGACAGGATTAGGAATAAGTATATTAGAGGGTCAGCCCAGGTTTGAAGGTTTGGAGACAAAGCCAGAGAGGCAAGATTACGTTGGTTTGGACATGTGCTGAGGAGGGATGCAGAGTATATTGGTAAAAAGATGCTAAGGATGAAGCTTCCAGGTAACAGGAAAAGAGGAAGGCCTAAGATAAGGTTTATGGATGTGGTCAGAGAGGACATGCAGGTGGTTGGTGTGATAGAGCAAGATGCAGAGGACAGGAAGAAATGGAAACAGTTGATCTGCTGTGGCGACCCCT
Organism: Protopterus annectens; assembly: GCF_019279795.1. Lineage (NCBI taxonomy): Eukaryota > Metazoa > Chordata > Ceratodontiformes > Protopteridae > Protopterus > Protopterus annectens. Next base: position 383,591,042 of record NC_056734.1, on the reverse strand, counting down.
GATGGGAGCAACCGAAAGAAGAAGAAGATTATTTTTATTTATTTATTTTTTGAAACAAGAAACATCTTTATTAAACCATCACTTACGACATACGCATCTCATACATTTATATAAATGAAAACAAATCACACCAACACAATCTTAGTTACAAGCATGTTACGTCACAAACCGTACTGACACACTCCCAGTTGCAAACATTTAAAAGCTTTAAATCCTATTTTACAGGCTTTTGAAAAGGCACGTGAGACTGAAATTAGGCAACTGCAATATAAAAAAGGTAGAGACTATATAAAGTACAACCTCACTGTTGAAGAAAGTAAAGTACTAAAACATTTAATTAAGGATAACTCAATTCGGGTAATGAAGCCTGATAAAGATGGGGGGCGGGGGGTAGTGTTTCTAACACAGAAAATTATTCTGGGATTATGTTAAACATTTTGAACAGTGGAGGGACCAATGTATAGGCATCCAAAAGGGGGTTAATATAGCTTACAAGATAGATATGCTTACTGATGAGTATTTGTTGCAAGATATGATTTTAATAGATGATTATATGTTCTTACAAAACAGGAACCCATACATACCCAACATATCTGGTATACCTTAAGTCCATAACGATGTCAAGAAACCTCCATTCAGACCTATTGTTAATTTACTGGTAGATATGATGAGCATAGTTTTGAATAATAAACTCCATAGCAATAATATTGTACTTTGATGGTGAAATATACAAACAGATAAAAGGAGTAGCTATGGGGCAAGTTGTGCCCCAGTATTTGCTAATTTAGTTATTAAGTCTTGGGAAAAGAAAACATCTTTATTTCAGATTTTTACAAGTATTGCAAACCTACCTCAGATATTTGGATGACTTATTTATAATATGGAGTGATTCAGAAAAGAAACTTGAAGAATTCATTGATTACATTAACAAATTGACAGAATTTTTAAAATTTACATATCATTTTGACTGTACTTATATCAATTATTTGGATGTAACTATCAGTAAAGGAGAAGGGCATTTGTGTCGAATATATACTACAAACCAACTTTCAGTAATACCTATTTGCATTTTGATAGCTGAAGGGCATTTGTGTTGAATATACACTACAAACCAACTTTCAGTAATACCTATTTGCATTTTGATAGCCAACACCCTTATAAACAAAGACAGAATTTAGTGAAAGGACACATGATTAGATTATCAAGAATGACACTGGAGATTATTTTTTTTACAGTGGAAAAGGAAGAACTAGTAGGCATGTTTACGGCCCTAGGTTACTCTATAGAAATGGTAACAAATTAGAGAAGACTAACGTTGGGAAAGAAGATGTTAAACAGTTATAGAGGGCATTGGTAATTCCTTATAATAAGAGTTCTGGGAATATCATAAATATGATTAAGAAGAACTGGAACATAATAAGATGTGATGAGAAGCTGTTTAGGCTTTTGGGTAAGGAACTTCACTATATATTTAAAACAGAACATAATATTAAAAATTGTTAGAAACTAGCAAGACATCCAATAAACATGAAAGTCAGAAATTGCATGAAGTAAGAAAGTGTGGTACATGCAGGCAGTGCCAATATATATTGGAATCTGATAGGTTTACTTTAGGTAATGAACAAACATCCGTTTTACTGTAAACTAGGTACAATCACTGAATCTTCAAATGATGTCAGTATACTCCAGGAGGGTCTCATGCAGACCAACGACTGGTGTATTAGTCATGGTCTCAAACTGGATGCAAAGAAATGCATGATAATTCCCTTCAGCACAATGTCCCTTCACACTATCATATCAACAACAATACCCTAAGTAGCCACGAGTGGTAAGGGACTGGGATCACAAGTTGACTGCAACCTTAACTTCATCAACCACGTGTCTACTGTAGTAAGGACAGCTTTTTATGTAGCACACTTGATTAGCAAAGGCATCACCTCGAGAGCAAAAGAGGTTATTAGCCCTCTATGCTCAACACTAATCTGGCCCATAATTGAGTATAACACCCTGTTCGACATGTACCGTACAAAGCACCTGCATCAACCAGAGAGACCTCAAAGGTTTCTAACAAAGAAGATCAAGAGACTCCAGCATGTGCCTTACACAGACTAACCAAAGTCCCTGTCACTATACTCTGAGTCATAAAGACTTCTTAGGGGAGACTTATGCCTGGCCTACAGAGCAATCCAAGACCCAAACCTAATGAATTTGCTGCATATCAGTAAATCAAACAGGACTAGGACTACCCATTCTAGGGGCCTAAATATGGTTTGTGACGTAAATAGGACATGCTGGAGGGACAGATTTATCTCCCAGTGACTGCTGCATCTTTGAAACAGGCTACCAATTCATGTGAAACAGACCACCTGTATGACACTGTTCAAGAGGAACCTGGACGAGTGGATGGGGCACCATGAATTCCTACTGGGGATAGCACCCACAATCCTCTTGGACATAGGCAGTCATCACTAAATGCAGTCTTGGGTATTGACTAGCATTTTCATGCTATTACATTAGGATGAAACAGTTAGGCTTAAAATTACCTCCTGTTCGATAGCATAGTAATCTCCAATGATCCTATAAAACCAGGGAATTGTAAAACTGTGGGAGTGATTTATATAGCTGTATGCTCTGTATGTTTTGCCTTTTATGTTGGGAAAACAGAAAGAGCTCTAAGAGTTAGAATGTATGAGCATTATTATGATATAAATAGGAGTAATGAGAATGGTACACTCCATAAGCACACAACGCTTTTGTTAAGATTTTCAAAAGTTTTCTTTTGCCATATTAGAGCAGGTATGTAAAGACCCTAGGGGTAGGATGTGGGAGGTTTTACTAGAGTATAGGGAACTCATATGGCAATTAAGAGTGAGTGCCCACTTAAACCCTGTTCTCAATGAAAATGTTTCTTATCAATTCAGTATAAGAGATGAAAGCAACAACATTATGATACATTTATATTTATAATAAGATTCTATAATTGTCTGTTTTACATAAAGTGACACAAGTCATACACTGGTATAGACTATCATGTTTGAATTAATTATTTATATAGTGTTTTAATATTGAGTTTAGTTTAAAAATAATAAGTTTTTATATTTTAATAGTGCTTGCACCTTTAGGACATGATTATTTAACTTGGGAAACATGGCTGGTGGATTTTAGTTCTGATGAAGTCCCTGAGGTAAAGGGGATGAAAATGCTTAACTATTATATTTGGTACTATTATTAAAAAGTTTACAGTTTCATACACCTGTGTGGTCATTACTGGAAAGTGAGTTTACTTAGAAACTGCAGTTTGTGGTGGTTTATTATTATTTTATACATGAAAGAGACAAGGATGAATGGATAGATAAACACATACATAAATAATTCAGTCTACTGAATCTCTGAAGATATAGTTTATACTCTGACTTGTCAAAAAGACGGTGGGATGCTGATGCTGGATGTGGCTTGTTGTATGAGATACTCTTTGACTACCCATGACATATAACTTGGCAGCATTATGGGGTGTGGTATAGTTCTGCTCCTGTTCCACTGATTTGAACCTCGAGTTGAGCCTTACTTATGCCTTGTGTGACAGATTAGCAGTTAAGGTTTATCAGATGTACATATGCTAGTTGCTATCACCTAGCTTGTGTAGCTGAATGTGCATCACAATAGTAAAGTCTGCACACCATTCTGAACCCCATCTTCTGGTACCATCTATTATACTGCCACTGTTCCCCATACCCAGCTGCATGTGCAGTATGTTTATGTAGTGTCCCTTTCACTATACCCAATCCATAGTCACATATTTTAAATGCTTATGTGGTGTGTATACACCAAATGCCAAGTTCTCATGTACCATATATTTCTGTAGTATTTTCCTGCAACCAGTGCACAGTTCCATGTGAATTTGTTTCTTTAGTGTTTCCTCTCTTATTTCTTTGGCTATGCTTGATCCCTAACTCCCCCCACACTGTCAGTCCATTTGTGAGGTGAGAGATAGTCCATTCATTTCCAAACCCTAGCATCATCCTTATGTCATATTCATTCCCAAACCCTAGCATCACCCCTGTGGCCCTTCAGTTCCCAAACCCTATCATTAACCCTGTGGCCCATTCATTCCCAAACTCTAGCATCACCTTTGTTTCCCTTTAATTCCCAAACCCTAGCACCATCTCTGTGGCCTATTCATTCCCAAATCCTAGCATCACCCCAATGACCTATTAATTCGCAAACTCTAACATCACCCCTATGGCCCATTCATTTCATAATCTAGGTGAAAGCCTTATTTTCCAATGAGGCAAGAGTTAGGCTGCCATTCTGAAAGAAGCTGTCCCTACCAAACAATACTCTCATACCAACTCAGTGGCTGTTAGCTAGACTAAGTGCCACTGCTCTATGGGCACTCCCTAAGGGTGGACCTTTGTCCCCCCAGACAACATCCTGGGTTTTCTAGTGCATACCACCAGTGGCAGCTGGTGACTTCAAATCAAAGGGGGGCTGCAGGAGACAGCTGAATGGGTGGGTTAATGGGAAAGGGTGTGACCAACCAGAAAGGGGCAGAGCTATGCTCAAAATCACAAAAGCTGGAACTTTAATTAAATACACTGTCCTGGGTGCCAAACCATCATTATGAGAGTCCAATCAAGACAAAATGAAGCGGAGAAATAAAAATATTTCAATGCATTGGCTACATGACAGCTTACTTAATATCTAGATGGAAACAAAAAGGTTGCGAGGAATGAAAAAATAAATTACTTTTTAAATACATTACTGGAATGCCAGTCAAAACCAGGTATAAAATAACAACCAGCACTCAACTCAAACCACGTCTCCTTGCACTGCAGTTCTAATTATAATTTATATTCAGCTTTATAAAAGTACCAAGTAACATGCTAAAAGTAGCAATTTCTGTGATACCAATTACCCCCACTTATAAAAATGTTTCTTATCCAAAAAAGACCTACTGCCTGACAACAACTATCTACTTGTTTCATGGGAAAACATGATCAAAGTAAAAAATGAACAGCAAACAAGAAACAAGCTCAAGATAAATTGCTTAAAGGATTACTGCACAGGATATGGACCGCACATGATAGATTGGCATTCTGTTTAGTTTACAGGTAAAGCCTGCAAAGATGACTGCAAGTCTCCAACAAATGTAACAAGCTTCTGAAAATACTGTAATCATGTCCTTTATTACAAATACTGTCATATGCATTTCAATACCCAAGGCTTATACATTATCTAGTTATGTAAGTATTCTCTGCATGGCAACAACAGAAAGGCTTTCAATGTTGGCATTTCTTTAACAGTATGCTTATTAAAACTTACTTGCATCTTACAATCTCAGACAAGCTTACCTGATGGTCATTAAAGCATTGCTACTTAAACACAGAGCACTGCAACAACATGCATCTTCTGAATAATAAGAAGCATAAATCAACAGTATAAAAAATATGAAGAAAACCAGGACAGATGAAAAGCTACTCTAGTACTTGTGTCTACCTTGGATGGGGGGATACTTTGCACACTTACACTTACACTGCATAACTGCTCTTTTCCTTGCTTAGACACATTCAGAGTCACTACATGGGGGAGTGGGGTGCAACAAGTATGTCACAATTTGAAATGTCTCTGGTTGATGGTGATGGCCCTGACACATTTATCATATATCTCAACTTCAGAGCAAGAAATCTGGAAAAAGCCATAAATAGAAGTTGGACAAAGGCCCAAAAATAAGGACAATTTTTAAATATTGCTCTTATAAACTTAGAAAGATAATAGGTCTTGCATTAGTATGAATTTTAAGAAGGGTATGAAATCTGAAACTCAAATGTCTGTCATTATTTTCTAACTTCAGTCTTTAATGATTTGCCACTAATTTGCCAGAAAACCACAATTTTATAAAAAACGAACCAAAAATGTGATGCAAAAATATAAAATAGCCACACAATACAGGTGGGAACCTGTCAAAGAACAGACACTTTTTTAGTATTAGTCCTGTTAAGTTGAGCAGCTGACAAAATAAGAGAATCTACATGCATTTCTGAAATAAAAGTAATCTGTAACTGTGATCATTACAATTATTTATTAATTGTAAACCCTCCATGTTTCTTCCAAAATTGCCATTTTGCAGAGGATTATTAGGGGGGGAAACATTTTGAGCCAAAATCGGGGATAGCTGAAAGGTTTGGATATACCTAATTCTATAAAGCGATTTATTTGTGCGTACCTCTCAACCTCTTAATGCAGGATATCTGGACAAGGCCAAATATATTGGGGGAACAAACAAACAGCACTAAAAATTGCTGTTGTATAAACTTAGTTGATAGAATAACGGGTCTTGCTTTATCATCCATTTTTCTGAAGGGTATGAAGTCTGAAACTCAATGTCTGTCATTATTAAATGACTTCATTCCTAAATGATTTGCCAGAAAACCACAAATTTTATGAGGAACAAACCAAAAATAAGAAGCAAAAGTCTATTCATTCTGCAAAAATCCGGACAGTTAAGAGGTATAGTTCAATCAGGAGAATTGTGTGGCAGAAATCCTACACGACGGACTTAGCTCCCTAGATGGAGACAATAAGTACCCCCCCCAAAAAAAATGAAGATCTAAAAGAAGTGATTGCTTCAATCTGGCTTCATCACTTTCAGTAGCATTCAGACTTAATCAATGAAAATATTCAGTAACAAAAAAAGTTTGTGCTTGTCGACAGCTGATTTAACTGGTTCCTAATTGAACACATCCAACCAAGAACTGGGAGAGGGCATACCTGAGCTGATCAGATAATCAATAAACACCTTCCAGATTGTATTAAATTATATTCCTTGTATAATACAGTATAGTTGTTAGAGGGCATTTTAAATTTATTGTTTTGAACATTTTTCCAGTAAACAATGAAACAAAATGCATGCACCAATAATGACAAAACTGCCCAATTCAGAACATTTCCATCATAAAAGTGTACTCAAACTTTTATAATCCACCAGTATCAGTAAATATGCACAGTATCTGCAGAAGTAAAAGTCATTTAAATAATTCCACATTAAAAAGTTCTGTAACTAATGAAGAGGTTGCTGCTAGCAAGCAACTTTATATTTCATTGTTTCATCTACAAATAAAGTGCCTGTTGCCCTTGAGGAATAAATTGCCTATGTTAAATTTAAAAAATGATAAGCTAGTAATATTGCAATAGGGAATGGATGGAAGACTGATAACAGGTTCTTAGTTACTAGGTATCTCCGCCAAATAGGACATTCTCAGGACTGCAGCATCCACTCCCATTAAAAAGTACAACACAGTACAGTATCAGCAATGCATTTAAATACTGTGGGAGTAGAACCCAAAGCCTTCTGCATCAAAAGCAAGTATTCAACCTGTTATGTTATTAACAATGCAAACAGACTCAGCATAAGCAGCAATAAACTTCTCTTCTCCTAAAGCTCTCAGCTTCTTGTAAAATCCACTCAACACTCAACTGTATCTCTCAACTTTGCAGTGCAAGAAATCTGGAAAAAGCCAAAATTTACTGGGGGGGGGGCCCCAAAAACCAGGGACAGATTTTAAACATTGCTTGTATAATCTCGGAAAGTTGCTAGAATAAAATGCTGTGTTACTACTATGCATTTCACTGCCAAGTCTTAAACCCAGGACCCTGTGCACTACAGTCAGAGCAACATACCACTATGCCAAATCAACTGTTCCTTGAAAGGCAGGAAGACTGAAACTTAAATGGCTATCATTTAGTGAATTTGGTTCTCACCATACCTCTCAACCTCTTAGCACAAAACACCTGGATAAAGCCAATAATGGCAGAATACAGCCCCCAAACATATTCAGTGAATTCAGTTCTCACCATAGCTCTCAACCTCTTAGCACAAAAAATGGACAAAGCCAATAATGGGGGAATACAGCCCCCAAAATAGGGACAAATTTCAAATATTGATCTTATAAACTTATAAAATTGCTAGAATAAAAGTTTTTGTGTTATCATGTATTTTCTGAAGAATATGAAGTTTGAAAGTCAAATGCCTGTCATTATTTAGTGAATTTAAACCTTCACTGATTACAAAATTCCAGAAAACCACAGATTTTATGAGGAACAGAACAGAACAAAAATATGAGGCAAAAATCTGGTCAGTTTCCGTGGTGGTGGTTAGGGAACTCAGGCTCTTGCTACCTGTACCCAGGGTGCAGAGTTTGAGTCTGAGTAACTCTAGCCACCAGGTATATTTAACTGGGGCATTTCACACACTCACTCACACACACACACACACACACACACACACACACACACACACACACACACACACACACACACACATGGACACATATTAATTGGTACTCTCACCAGATAGGATAACAACAGGGTAAAGTTTATATATTTCAAAGTATGATGGAAATGTCATAGTAATTGGTCACTCCATTATTAGATTGTACTCTCCTGCGACAGGATAACAATAGGGTAACAGTCAGTTGTCCTTTCAATGGTAGGATTCATAACATTGTAAGGATTCTGAAATCCCTCAATCCAGACAAATACAACTATGACATGGATAAATCATTTTAGGCATTCATTTCAGAGGAATATGCAAAGCGTCATGGCAACTGTCATTATGTATGCGTCCAATGTAGGCAAGACTTTGTTCCCAAGTTTTATTCTACTGCTACCCAGAATGATAATCAAATGCAAAGAAAAGATATTTGGCTTTAATAATTGACTAAGTAGCTGATATTATTCTAGCAGGAGTTTAGCATATGTCAGTTTGGGAGAAGATGATTGGCAGGCCTACTTGCTTTGCAAGGAATGGCCTGCTCGCTCATTGTCATGGCTTCCACATATTCGCCAAAGCCTTTGCTGCTACATAGTGCCTTTCAAAGTCCATCTTGTGGACATCCCAATGTACCAAAAGACCCCTCACTAGATCCCAATGGCAATATTAAAGTTGCTGTACTCTGTGCCAGATGTCTAAATAGTAAGCTGCCTGATCTCAAGGCTCTGCTGCAACTTGCACAGAGCCATATTTGTGTAGTAACAGAGCTATGATGCCATTGCAAATATAGCACTCCCTTGATACAAGGGTGCAGTGACTTTCATACACTTAGACCCCTGGGTAGCAGCAAGGGAATATCAGTATTTGTCAGAAACCCTATTATTTCCAGGTAGATTCTCTGTGACCCTCAAATCCAACTTACTGAAGTCCAGGTCACTCTGAACAAGATACATTATCACTTTATAGCCTGCTATAGATCATATTTTATCCCATATTTCCTAATAACCATGAAACATTTCTGAATGTGCTTGCTGAATTGTCCATAAATTGCAGCACTTTTGTGATGGGGGATTTCAGTTATCCATCTCTTAACTGGAAAATGTACACCACTAACGGTAAGAATACCAAATGGCTCCTTGACCTAATAAATACACACTAATGCAAGCTCCCTGGAACAAATAGTCAACTTACCCACCAGTTGTCCAGTTATTCTGGATCTAGTATTAACAAACATAGATACTTCATGTCTGCACACTTACCTGTTATATCTATATCCCTCATAAAACCTGATCACAAAACATTAGCCTTCTCAGGCAAAACCAGAAACTCCTCCTTAGTGACGACTTAAAAAAAAAAAAAAAAACTCATAAAACTCCATAGTGAGCTTTCAAAATTCCACTGCAGTACCTGAGTGCTGACTGTTTCTCGGCTTGCTCTCTTTTTCCCAACACGCAAAGTGTGGAAAGAGAGCGAGAGGCGAGAACCAATCAGTAGCCATCCAGCCAGCCACGTCAAGTACGTGACTGCGGACGTGGCAGTCTGAGCCCCTTCCATTCACTGCTGTTAGAAACCGCATAGACTTGTGGGTATGTGTACAGTAAACCTTCTCTTTTTAATCTGGATTGGTTTAACAGCAGTCCGGATTGAGAGAAACAAATTTTTTTAAAACCCAGAACTCGCCGAGCACGCATGTGCAGTTTGAATTCCGGGACTTAGAGAGTCAGTCGGACTCACATCTAAGGAAGCCAAGCCACTAAGCCAGTCAGTATTTTTTTTACTAAATATTTTTTTTTTTTTTTTTAATTATTTTTCTTTCCTTTTAGCTGGGGGGGAGGGGGGGGCTGCAGTCCTGCAGTCCAATAGCACGAGCCACCACTGCATACCACCCACCCCATAGCTGCTACCTGTAGTACCTTAACCCTCTTTTTGTGGATAGTGGTGCAGTGAGCACACCATGTCCCTCTACCAGGATGGGTGAGCCAGTACTAGCTACTCACTCCCACCCCTGTTGTGATTCCAGCACTCGTCTGCTAGTTGAACCTAGGTCATCTGGTGCATAGTCTTATATGACATGTTTTTGCAGTGTCACCATCCCAGACTGAATATCTTGTCCCATATTCCATATATTTCTCTTGTATCTCCCTCTATACACACTGAATCCCATGCACCAGTTGTTTCTTTAGTGTAGCCTTTCAGCTATGAGCCTCATGCACAATCTTGATTTTTTCCATAATTTCATTAGATCTACTTAATTTTCCATAGTGAATGCCCTGTCCCAAGCTTCAGTCTTTTCCAGGCTGTAGTCATCAACATATATTCCACTGAATGTATAATGCTGTGTACTATTACGGTGCTGACACTGGCCTGGGTGGACTTTAAAATGGTTTATTAAAAACTGCTCTTTGATGCAGCTCAGACTATTTCAGTTATCTGTAATACCATCTTCTAGCCACCAGAGGGCAGAGTGCTATTTCTTAACAAGTAAGGACTTTCAGCCAAATGAGGAAGCAGTTGAAATAGGGCAGCTAACTGTACTGCTGATTCAAATGCTGGCAGTGAATCAGCAAGTAAGAACGGAAGCTGGTTAAGCAGTTGAAGCTATGCAGTGGTTACTGAGTCAGTAATTTTATGTCTGTGTACGACAACAGCATCAGCAGTGAACCCTTTGCCCTAATCTTGGAATTTCTGTACATTCTGTAGTCATGTAATCACTATGTACTCACTTCTGAACCATTGACCTCACTGCAGGCTCATCTACCCCCTCATCCCTCATGTGTTTAATATGAGAACGATTTCAGAAGCACTTGTCAGAAGGATGTAAGTGCTGATATTTGGCAGGACTCTTAAAAAAAATGAAGATACCTTTCAGCTGCTTTAGCAAGAGGATGGAAACTAAAAAGGATTACATGTACATTGACCTACAGCAAGCCGAGATACTCTGTAAGTGGAATAATAAACTGGGGACAGTAAAGAAAGAACAATATAGAATAATAAGGTCCTTTTTAATGCATACAGAGACAGTGGGAGAAATATAGATAAAGCGGGAATGGCATTAAGGAAGGAAAAAATATAAATACAGACATGCAACAAAAAGGAGGTGAACATACCTCTCGACCTGTTAAAGCAAGAAATCTGGACAAAGCCACAAATGATGGGGGAGACAAAGGAGCACAAATAGGGACACTTTTTAAATATTGCTCTTACAAACTTAGAAAAGTTGACAGGATAAGGGGATTTGCATTAACCTGCATTTTCTGAAGGATATAATGTCTGAAACTCAAATGCCTGCCACTATTTTCTGACTTCAGTCCACCATTGACTTGTCATAAAACCACAATTGTATGAGGAAGAGGTCAAAAATATGAGGAAAAAAATCAACATTGCAAAAACTGGACAGTTGAGAGGTATGTAAGTGAAACTATTTTAAGAGACGATATATATAAAAAAGAACAGTGCAGGGATTAGTGGATTTGCTAAACCAAAGATGGCAGAGATATTTCTAAAGAAATATAGAAACATCTAGAGAGTAAACATAATAATTAAGAGGTATCAGAATTAATATCTTTGTTAAAAGAAAAGTGAAAAAAAACTAGCTGCTAGCAATTACACAGCAAAAGGAATACTATGTGAGTCCTCCAAAATAAAGGAATTCATAGTTGTTGGTTCACACTTAGTGATCCCAATCCAAAGCAGTGAGAACATGGTTGGATCTGTCTGTTTTTCGACTAGTCACAAGTAGTGGAGTAGGAGAAGCTGGCAAACAATTTCACACTCCAGAAAAAGTTTAATCAAAAGAGAAGGTAGGCAATCACACATTTACTAACATGATACAGTAATGAGTAAATAAACAGAAAGTATTTTTCCTAGAGTGTGATGTCATAGGCATCACAATGCACTCCTTGCGTAGTGAACAGAGAAAAATACCTGACAATGACAAAATTAATATAAAAGGACACAGTTCACATGAACAAAGCTGAGGTATATGTTTTGAAAAAAAAAAGAAACTAAAAATACCCCCTGGCACTGTGCAAACATACTGTAAACGCCACTGTTATGTCCCTTCTGTTTTCTAATAGATATTCTACATCTCCCATTCATACCTCTCAACTGTAAGCGACAAAAAGCCAGACCAGCTGGGAGTATTCCACTTTAATAATCTTCCACAGCTAAGCGCTTTCACCATTAAACCAATAGCTTCATCAGAGTTATTGGAAGCCTACATACAATACAAATATATAAATACATCATCAATCCCCCACCCAATCAAAAATGATTTCATCATACATTTCATTCCATAAACAATTAAGGTACAGAAATTGTTCAGATTGTTAAAAAACAATTAGACTTACAGCTAAAATATATTACTTATTAATTATTAATGTAACTACAATTAATTTTTGATTGGGTGGGGGATTGATGATGTAACTATATATTTGTATTGTATGTAAGCTTCCATTAACTCTGATGAAGCCATTGGTTTAATGGTGAAAGCGCTTAGTTGTGGAAGTTTATTAAAGCGGAATACTCTTAGCTGGTCTGGCTTTTTGTCACTTACTAGTTTTGCTCTTGTTGGGCATTGTTTTCGTGTTTTATTTATACCTCTCAACTGTCCAGTTTTTGCAGAATGCCCAGATTTTTACCTCATATTTTTGGTCTGTTCCTCATAAAATTTGTAGTTTTCTGGATTTTTGTGGAAAATCACTGATGACTGAGTTCACTAAATAATTACTGACATTTCAGTTTCAGATTTGTTTCCTTCAGAAAATGCCAGGTAAAAGAATAACTTTTATTCTAGCAACTTTCTAAGCTAATGCACACAATATTTAAACTTTGTCCCTATTTTGGGGGCTTTGTCTTCCTATTATTTTTGGCTTTGTCCAGATTTTTTGTGCTATGAGGTTGAGAGCTATGCTCACATTTTAGGGAAAACCATGTTAATTCACAAAGTATTAACTTCTAGGTCCTGGTTTATGTGACAGTGTAACTACTGACTTAGGTTGTAGTACTCCACAGTATCTGATGATGTGAAAACAGAAGAGATGTTTATACATCTACATGCATGTTTCTGCTTGCGTGCGTGCGCACGCGCATGTGTGTGTGTGTGTGTGTGTGTGTGTGTGTGTGTGTGTGTGTGTGTGTGTGTGTCCATAAGCATATACACATATATGTAATTCATTGACATTTGGGCTACTGATGCTTTAGAGACCTGCATCATGGGAAATCCACATGTGCATACCTCTCAACATCTTACAATAAAAAATCTGAACAGAGCAAAAACAATGAGGGGACAAAGGTCCAAACTTAGGACAGATTTTATAAACTTAGAAAGTTACTGGAAAAATAGGTTTTGCAATAGCCGGCATTGTTTTTTTGAGTGATATGAAGTCTGAAACTCAAATGTCTGTCATTATTTAGTGACTTCATTTATCCATGTTCATAGATTCATAGGTTGGTACTAGGCTATTGGCCCTAGGGCCTATACAAGTCTAGCCATAACAATTCCCTGGCTATTTCTTCCCACAGTATTTACTTCCCTGGACTCCTGTCTAGCAGGGCGACTGACGTGATCCCCGAGGTGAATTACCTATCTCCCATCCAATCATCGAGGTTCCTTTTCAAGAGGGCCAAAGAGGTGCTCTGCTTGACATGTATGGGCAGTCTATTCCAGAGTCTGGAGAGTCTCTAGGTCAGGAACCTATCTCTCCAGCATGTTTTGTTCATTGTGATGACAAGGTTTAGATCCCTGAAGCATGTTTCTCTAAGGGATTGGGATTTCTTTAAGCATAGCATGTCCAGCAGATCTGGGTTAGACATAGCCTTGTATGTTAAGCAGAGATTGCCTCTGAGTAGACGATATGCGACAGAGTATAGGTGGAGTTTTTTTTAGATGGTAAGCATAGGGCATCTGCTTTAGGCCTGTGATTCTTTTAGTGAGATATTTCTGTGGCCTTTCCAGTTGTTGCAGATGTCTTGAGAGGTACATACCAAATGGGGCATTGTAGTCTATAATGGGTCTAATGAGGGATGAGTACAGTGGGTCAATGACCTCCTTTTTTCTGGATGAAAAGCCCTTAGTGATGAGGTGTGCCACATAGAAGGAGTTCCTGACTGTTGTGGCAATGTGGTTATTGAAGGTGAGACCACTGTCCACCTGTGTCCCTAAGTCTCTTATCACACTTTCGGTGTTTAGTGCACTGCCACCTATGTGGTAATTCATGGGTACATGGTTTTTCCCAAAGGAGATAACTATACATTTCTTGGCATTGAGCTTGAGCCCATGGCTCTGGCACCAAGCATCTGTTTCTGTAAGGGCCTTTTGTAGAATATCCACATCATTTGGGGATTCAATAATGGTTCCCAGTTTCAGTCATCTGCGAACTTTGTTAGCCAGAGTCCCTTAGTGTTGACCTGTACTTCAGAGAAGTAGATGCCAAACAAGAGCGATTCCAGGACTGAACCCTGAGGTACTCCACTTGTCACTTGTCTGGAGCTGGATTTAGAGTCGGCTACTTTTACAGTGTGGGTTATGTCAGTAAGCCAGATGGCAACCCATCGAGTGACATAGGGATTAATGCCCAGCTTAGTAAGTTTATCTATGATTCCAGAGTAGGGGAGGGTGTTGAAGGCCTTGGCAAGGTCCAGATAGGCTGTGTGGACCACCTTACCCTTGTCCACGGCTCTGGAGACTGATTCGAAGAAGTCAATCAGGTTCAGGAGACAAGATCGGCTCTTCACAAAGCCAAACTGCGTGGTGTCCAGTGTTTGAAGGTTGCCAATGTCTTTGTTTATAAGTTCCATGATAATACATTCCATGGCCTTGCAGATCAGGCTCATCAGATTGATGGAGCAGTAGTTCCCGGGATCCAAGTTGGATCCCCCTTTGTGGAGTGGGATAACTGTAGCTGTGCACATTCAGTAGGCACAAAGCCTGAGGTGAGGCTATAATTAAACATGACACATAGGTAAGGTGCCAGTTCATTTTGTAATTCATGTAGTACACAGCCTGAGATGTCGATTGGTCCCATGGATGCTGTATTCTTAGATTTGGAGAGTGTGTTTTTTCACCTGTGTAGACGTTATTACCAGAAGTTGGCAATCTTTCGGTATTGAGATGGGCCCTTTAGGGGGTGAGAGGAGGGTGACGTTTGCACTGAATCGATCTGCCAGTATATTGCCAATATCCTTGGGATTGGTATATTTAATGCCATTCTGTTGTAGCTCAGAGCAGATCTGAGCATTGCCATTTAGATTCTTAACATAGTTATAGAATGCCTTGTGGTTGTCTTTGGAATCTTTGGTAATTTTATTTTCGTAACTAGCTTTGGAGGATTTTATAAGGGATTTCAGCTTCTCACTGAGCCTGGTAAGGGAGTTTTTTGCATCCTGGGATTTTCCTCTTTTCTGCAACAGTTTCTTCCTTTTGTTGTAAAGTTTGTTTATGGCAGGGGGCCACCAGATTGGCTTCCTTTTTCTGGAGGAGAGCATCTTGGTTTTATTTGGCATGGCATGATTCATGCACGAGTGGATGTGCTCATACAGTGCCTTAGTGTAGGATTCAGCAGTCGAACTTTCAGTTCCCCTCTGCATGGGTGTCATGAAGTTTGTCACTTCTGACTTGAGTAGCATGAAGTTAGCTTTGGAGAAGTTTTTTATGGATGTTTCCTTACTGGGGGATGGGGGTGGGATGTGGATGTTAAGGGTGATTAGCTTATGGTCAGACCTGACCAACGAGGGGGTGAGCATAGGTGTGGAGCATCGATTTCCCATTTTGGTAATGACCAGGTCTAGGATATTGGAGCCCCTGGTGGGACTAAGGATTAGTTGATCCAGGGCGTTGGAATTTATGAATTCCAAGAACCGTTGGGCAAAGGTATTGGTACACGAGTAGTTTTCCCAGTTAATGGCAGGGTAGTTGAAAATCACCCAGTATTAGGGTGTTTGGTTGTATCTTAATATTTTCCAGTATGTTTAGAAAGGTGTAGTGAGAATCTTGGGGCATGGTGGGGGATCTGTAGCAAGCTACAATTTGGATTGCAGTCTTACCTAGTGTTAGTTGCACTTGGAGAATTTCAGACGCATTGTGTTGGGCAACTAGCCTGGTGTTGTGAATATCCTTGGTGAATATGGACACTCCTCCACCTTTAGTGTTTTGGTCCTGGTTTGGTGGCCGAAAAGTGTGGTAAGAGTTGTAGCCTGGTATTGCAGGGGTGCTCTCTGGAGCCTTGAACCAGGTCTCAGTTACTGAACAGATATCAATGTTCTCCATTTTTAGGAGTGCCTCAAGAGAGTGCATTTTGTTTTGTCAGAAATCTACAAATTTTATGAGGAATAGACCGATAATATGATGCAAACATACAGACATTCTGTAAAATTCTAGACAGTTGATATGTTTGCACATGGGTAAAAGTCCATCTTGGTGACTCCGTGATGTTGATCTATCTGTAAGTATAGGTATCCCTGGATATCACTAGCAATGACAAAAATACTGACAATGTTTGATTGCTCTGGAAAGAAAATCTCTGTTTTAATGCAGTGGAAATACCCCCCCCCCCCCCTTCAACAGATGCTCTTTATGGAGCATAGTTTGCATTAAATAAAGCAGCCAGTTACAGACTATTGCCCCGTGGTACTCATTGACATTGTAATGCTGTCTCATTGTTATCAGATCATTGTGTCATTCACACCTGTGTATCTGATAACCTTGTTAAAGTGATAGGAGCCTCCCATGCAGCAGTGCCTTCATGATGTGAAAGAACCAGTTGGTCAGTTTTTGTACAAAATGGAACAATACAGAAACTCTACTTATTGTACTGCCCAGCAGTCCTCGCAGGCTATTATGCCAGCCTTCAATAAGGTCTGCTAGGTTATACACTGACTGTGGTGCTGAACCTCAGCAACCACACTGCCCCACTGCTCAGCTAACTGGAAATAGTAAGCATTTGAAGAGCGTGATTTAAAGCATTTTTCAGGGGAGACTGGGTTTCCCCTGCTTCTCAATAGCAGGGGTTCTGATCCCTCACTCTCAAACCTCCAAATTTGAAGCAACTTGGAAGTAAGATAAGAAATGTTTATTCCCTTTCATTTGAGTCAGTAAGACCTCAGAATAGCATATTCAAATTTTTTTTTGGGGGGGGGGGTTGATTTAGTGCTGTGCTGTGATAATCAGGTGGGTGGTGGTAAGATTTTTTTTTGTTTGTTTTTGAGATGGAGAAGTCTTCAACTGAAGGTCTTCAGTGTTCCAAAAGGAAACAGGATACTTTGGAGATAGGTGACTGTTTTTGTGAGGACCATTTTGCATGCTTGTGTTGTTTCTGAACCAGGTAGCCGCCTTCAGAAGAGTCTATGAGAGGATTCTGACAAACAAGTAGATATAAATAGCTTCGAGAATGATATTAAATGCAAGCCTCATACTAGGGAAAATAGGACACAAGCACACACACACACACACACACACACACACACACACACACACACACACACACACACACACACACACACACACACACACACACCCTTGATTGACAGCACTATGTCAGCTACTTCTGTGATGGTGGAGTGATGGCTTTGGTGGGTCCTTTGATAGGCTCTTCAAGATAGAAGATTTTGTCCCACCTGACTATGCCTGTAACGTGTACCCATTTGAGGGGCTACCAAGGGCAAGCCACTCATGCACCTTACTCCCCGATTGGGTGATTAGGTGCTAGTGCTAGGGTGCACAGTGACATTCTTACTCCCCGCTTGGGAGGTTTGCAGTGCTAGGGTGCACAGTGACATTCTTACTCCCCGCTTGGGAGGTTTACAGTGCTAGGGTGCACAGTGACATTCTTACTCCCCGACTTGGAGGTTTACAGTGCTAGGGTGCACAGTGACATTCTTACTCCCCGTTTGGGAGGTTTACAGTGCTAGGGTGCACAGTGACATTCTTACTCCCCAATTGGGAGGTTTACTCTGCTAGGGTGCACAGTAACATTCTTACTCCCCGCTTGGGAGGTTTACAGTGCTAGGGTGCACAGTGACATTCTTACTCCCTGCTTGGGAGGTTTACAGTGCTAGGGTGCACAGTGACATTCTTACTCCCCGCTTGGGAGGTTTGCAGTGCTAGGGTGCACAATGACATTCTTACTCCCCGCTTGGGAGGTTTACAGTGCTAGGGTGCACAGTGATATTCTTACTCCCTGCTTGGGAGGTTTACAGTGCTAGGGTGCACAGTGACATTCTTACTCCCCGCTTGGGAGGTTTACAGTGCTAGGGTGCACAGTGACATTCTTACTCCCCGCTTGGGAGGTTTAGAGTGCTAGGGTGCACAGTGACATTCTTACTCCCCGCTTGGGAGGTTTACAGTGCTAGGGTGCACAGTGACATTTTTACTCCCTGCTTGGGAGGTTTACAGTGCTAGGGTGCACAGTGACATTCTTACTCCCCGCTTGGGAGGTTTACAGTGCAAGGTGCACAGTGACATTCTTAGTCCCCGCTTGGGAGGTTTACAGTGCTAGGGTGCACAGTGACATTTTTACTCCCCGCTTGGGAGGTTTACAGTGCTAGGGTGCACAGTGACATTCTTACTCCCTGCTTGGGAGGTTTGCAGTGCTAGGGTGCACAGTGACATTCTTACTCCCCACTTGGGAGGTTTGCAGTGCTAGGGTGCACAGTGACATTCTTACTCCCCGCTTGGGGGGTTTGCAGTGCTAGGGTGCACAGTGACATTCTTACTCCCCGTTTGGGAGGTTTGCAGTGCTAGGGTGCACAGTGACATTCTTACTCCCCACTTGGGAGGTTTATAGTGCTAGGGTGTACAGTGACATTTAGTAGCTTTCAGCAGTTCCTGCCCACTGATAACTGACTATTACACCTCTGCCCTTATACTGCCAGGCTAGCTTGTATCTGCAAGCCAATTAATTCATTTATTAAGCCACTGGGGATGCAGAAGCCAGTGTATTTCTTTGTGCCGGTCCCAAGCCCAGATAAATGATAAGGGTTGCGTCAGGAAGGGCATCCAGCGTAAAATTTTGCCAAATCATACATGCAGACAACAGTACAGAAATACATACTGGATCGGTTGAGGCCTGGGTTAACAACTACCGCCACCAGTACTGTTGGCCAACAGGGTGCTGGCAGAAATTGGGCTACTGTTGGCCGAAGGAGGAGAAGAGGGGGAAGGCATGCCCGAAGGCAGGTAAAGGCTAGGACTGTGATAGTGAGGGTCGGAACTTTGAATGTTGGCAATATGACTGGTATAGGGAGAGAGCTAGCTGATATGATGGACCGAAGGAAGGCTGGTATATTGTGTGTGCAAGAGACCAGATGGAAGGGGAGCAAGGCTAGTTGTATCGGAGGCGGTTTCAAATTGTTTTATCATGGTGTGGATGGAAGGAGAAATGGCGTAGGCATTATCCTGAAGGAACAGTATGCTAAGAATGTTTTGGAGGTGAAAAGAGTGTCAGATAGAGTGATGTTTATGAAGCTGGAAATTGATGGTGTAATGATGAATGTTGTTAGTGCATATGCTCCACAAGTTGGGTGTGTGATGAATGAGAAAGAAAAATTTTTAAGTGAGTTGGATGAAATGGTGATGACTGTACCCAAGGGTGAGAGACTGGTGATTGGAGCAGATTTCAATGGGCATGTTGGTGAAGGGAACAGAGGGGATGAGGAAGTGATGGGTAGGTATGGTGTTAAGCAAAGGAATGCAGAAGGTCAGATGGTAGTGGATTTTGCAAAAAGGATGGACATGGCTGTGATGAATACATATTTTAACAAGAGGGAGGAGCATAGGGTGACATACAAGAGTGGAGAAAGATGCACACAGGTGGATTATATCTTATGTAGGAGGGCCAGTTTGAAGGAGATTGGAGACTGTAAAGTGGTGACTGGAGAAAGTGTAGTTAGGCAGCATAGGATGGTGGTTTGTAGGATGACGTTGGTGATCAAGAAGAGGAGGATGAGTGTGAGGGCAGCACCAAGGATCAAATGGTGGAAATTGAAAAAGGGTAATTGTGAGGTGATGTTCAGGGAAGAGTTAAGACGGGCACTGGGTGGCAGTGAAGAGTTACCAAATAGCTGGGTAACTACAGCAGAGCTAGTAAGAGAGATGGCTAGAAAGGTGCTTGGTGTGACATCTGGAAAGAGGAAGGAGGACAAGGAGACCTGGTGGTGGAATGAAGAAGTACATGAGAGTATACAGAGAAAGAGGTTGTCGAAGAAGTGGGATTGTCAAAGAGAGATGAAGAAAGTAGACAAGAGTATAAGGAGATGAGGTGCATGGCAAAGAGAGAGGTGGTGAAGGCTAAGGATAAAGCGTATGATGAGTTGTATAAAAGGTTGGACACTAAGGAGGGAGAAAAGGACCTGTACCGATTGACTAGACAGAGGGACCGAGCTAGTAAAGATGTGCAGCAGGTAAAGGTGATAAAGGATAATGAGGGAAACGTACTCACACATGAGGAGAGTGTGTTGAGCAGATGGAAAGAGTACTTTGCGGGGTTGATGAATGAAAAAAAATGAGAGAGAGAGAGAAGGCTGGATGATGTGCAGGCAGTGAATCATGACATGCATTGGATTAGCAAGGAGGAAGTAAGGATAGCTATGAAGAGGATGAAGAACGGAAAGGCTGTTGGTCCAGATGACATATCTGTGGAAGCATGGAGATTTTTAGGTGAAATGGCAGTGGAGTTTTTAACTAGATTGTTTAATGAAATCTTGGAAAGTGAGAGGATGCCTGAGGAGTGGAGAAAAAGTGTTTTGGTACTGATTTTTAAGAATAAGGGTGATGTGCAGAGCTGTAGTAACTGCAGAGGGATTAAACTGATCAGTCACAGCATGAAGTTATGGGAAAGAGTAGTGGAAGCTAGGTTAAGAAGGGAGGTGATGATTAGTGATCAGCAGTATGGTTTCATGCCAGGAAAGAGCACTACAGATGCGATGTTTGCTCAGACAGTGTTGATGGAGAAGTACAGAGAAGGTCAGAAGGAGTTGTATTGTGTCTTTGTGGATTTACAGAAAGCATATGACAGGGTGCCTAGAGAGGAGATGTGGTATTGTATGAGGAAGTCAGGAGTGTCAGAGAAGTATGTAAGAGTGGTACAGAATATGTACAAGGGTAGTGTGACAGCAGTGAAGTCTGCGGTGGGAGTGACACATGTGTTTAAGGTGGAGGTGGGATTACATCAAGGATCAGCTCTGAGCCTTTTCTTATTTGCAATGGTGATGGACAGGTTGACAGACGAGATCAGACAGGAGTCCCCGTGGACTATAATGTTTGCAGATGACATTGTGATCTGTAGTGAGAGTAGGGAGCAGGTGGAGGAGACCCTGGAGAGGTGGAGATATGCTCTAGAGAGAAGAGGAATGAAGGTCAGCAGGACTAAGACAGAATATATGTGTGTGAATGAGAGGGAGGATAGAGGAATGGTGAGGATGCAGGGAGTAGCGGTGGGGAAGGTGGATGAGTTTAAGTACTTGGGATCAACAGTTCAGAGTAATGGTGAGTGTGGAAAAGAGGTGAAGAAGAGAGTATAGGCAGGATGGGGTGGGTGGAGAAGAGTGTCAGGAGTGATTTGTGACAGACGAGTACCAGTAAGAGTGAAAGGGAAGGTCTACAAGAGGGTAGTGAGACCAGCTATGTTATATGGGTTGGAGACAGTGGCATTGACAAAAAGGCAGGAGTCAGAGCTTGACATGGCAGAGTTGAAGATGTTAATATTTGCACTGGGTGTGACGAGGATGGACAGGATTAGGAATAAGTATATTAGGGGGTCAGCCCAGGTTGGAAGGTTTGGAGACAAAGCCAGAGAGGCAAGATTACGTTGGTTTGGACATGTGCTGAGGAGGGATGCAGAGTATATTGGGAAAAAGATGTTAAGGATGAAGCTGCCAGGTAACATGAAAAGAGGGAGGTCTAAGGTAAGGTTTATGGATGTGGTGAGAGAGGACATGCAGGTGGTTGGTGTGACAGAGCAAGATGCAGAGGACAGGAAGAAATGGAAACAGTTGATCTGCTGTGGCAGCAGCCGAAAGAAGAAGAAGATTAATGCATTCATTCACTGATACACATTTGTTAACCAGGAACGTCCAGCAGGCAAGTTAAATATTCAGTGGAAATCAGTGGATAAATCTCCAACTGGGTTTTCATTCAAATTCTTTTAACTATCTGAGTTTCAGTCAACTGCAACTCTATGACAGGTGTGTGAGATCCACAATCCTCTGGTAGGTGAATAGGTGTGGGGAGTGCAGCCCTCCACATGGGGTCTGCAGGGGGTTTCTCCCTGCAAAAAACACAATGTTTTTTGCATGCAAAGAGGTTCTTTCTCGATGCATGTGTGCTAACGTGCCAACATTCCATTTGTCGATCTTTTGGGGTCGACAGTTTGGAGGTTGATGTATGGACTACTCGACCAAAATGAGTAGATCCATTTATGTATATACACACTCACATGCACACACACACACACACACACACACACACACACACACACACACACACACACACACACACACACACACACACACAAATATTCTGTTTTCTCCTTATGCCTTTACTATTGATTGTCAGTCCTGATTGCACTGACCACTGGGAGCCCAGTAACTTCATCTGACTGAAGACAGCTGTCTGTCTGCATCAGTCCAACAAATCATTTCTTATTTGATACAGAAGACAGCATGTGCAAGTTTAGCATAGTCTTTCTCTACAACTCTTCATTAGTGATTACTGTCAGTGTGAAATTAGATGCATTTTATATAAAACCTTTATATGAAAAGCATAACAGAGAAGGTAAAAAAATCTAGCCTTTATAAGTCATTTTTTTGCACATGCAGTAAATAAAATATTATTTTTTTTTCTGTAGATATGTAGCAAATAAAAATATTCAGTTTTTCCTTTAAAAGGATATATTTTTTTTCTCTTTAAAGAGAAACTACCTTACAAGAGGTACTGAAAGTAAAGGTAAAGGAATAGAAATTGTGTCCATTTTTTTTTAAAAAACATTGCACTTGCTACCTTAATTATCATTAACTAAACTATAAACTAACTCATGATATGTGTTGAGGGTTTGCTGAATGAATGATATACCCAGAGATTTCACCCATTCAAAGCTTCCCCCTACTGCTTAATAGAAGCAGCTATGAGATCACTGTATGTTGGAGGAGAAAGCATGTTTGCAGTAGCAGTCTCGGTGCAAAAGAAATGTGTTGTCTCTGGTTATAGGAAGGCACACCTTTCTGTTGCTACACACAGCTTACTGCTGTAGGTCTATGTTTTTATGTAATGGGGTTACCAAGCTATGCACTGTCATGATTTTCTAATATGTTTGCCTTCACTAACAAACATTTGATCCACCCAGAAAGCCTAGGCTATGCTGTAAAACTGCTTGACATTAATACAGAAAGGAGAAGAAACAGATGAATAAGTAAGAGAACAATGAAGGTTGGGAGGGTGGCTTAATAGCTAAGGTGTTTGCTTTGCAAACACAAAATGCAGGGTTTGAGTCTCATAAGAGATAATTGGCTAAGCTTAAAAGCAGCTCGCTAACTATGAAGAGGTGGAAAATAGAAACAGTCCTTTTTAAAGGAAACAGAATTTGAATCAAAAGTAGCATAAACATAAAATGACCTTCTTCTTCAATCACATCTTTCAAAGAAAATGACAGCAAATGAGAAAATGTCAAACAATGATTTCCTGATCTTTCTTCTACCCCTTCTCTTCTCAACACATAGGAGGGAAATTTCAGTAATATACTTGCTTTTGGCAAGTGGCTACGCAACTGAATTTTCAAGGCCATTCAAAATAATTTGGATGGATGGATGGATGGATGGATTAAAAAAATATTTATCAGTATCTACTTCACTCTTGAGCCCTCAGATTGATGTAACTAGTTTTATATGTTTTACAAATTAAAATAATATGGTTAATCAAGCTGGCATTCAATCTACTTTAAGTGTCTAAGCAAAAACACTGCATATACCATGCCTATCAAAGAAAATAGATACATAACAATAATAAATAATAATTTATTAATGTAGTAATATACAATACCATAACCTTTCAAAACAGAGTATTAAAAATGTAAATAAACATGAAATCAAAAGAACAATGACAAATTAATTTAAAATATAAGCAGGCATGGAAACATACATTGCCAAGATCACATTTGTATAACGCAACAAGTCCAAAAAATGGTGAACGATGGAAAAGACATAGACATTGGTCATAATTTTTTAAACTACAGTGCAGATAAGAGTCAAGTGTTATATTATGTTTGTTTGGCTCCAATATTTTGCCTTAACATGTATGGGCTTGAATTACATTACTTGTGTCACATGAACTCATAAATAATAGCTCAAGTGCAAACATTCTCATAATCCATGTAATCTAACTTATCATGGTCAAAGTGACACAAGTCAGTAATGGAGAGATGATACGGGTCTGAATGAAGAGATGATACAGGTCTGAATAAAGCGATGACAGGGGTCCAAATGGAGAGATAAGTCAGCAAGGAAAGGAGAGTAGAATTAAATTCATCCTCAAGTCTTGGTGAGTACTTATATGCGGTGAACCCTCTTTTTCACAAAATCTTACCAAGACGACACTGATATATAGACTGTATTTTCTATACCATATAGCATGGATAGAAATAGGTTAAAATATACCTAGGTGGCAAGACCCAGGATAAAAAAATTGCCCAATTCTAGTAGGCGCACTGGTGCCAGGACTGGTAAAAATGACAGTGTAGAATCATCAGGACACAGAAACATTCCTAAAGTGGGGCTAGGTCAGGCCCAGGGGGAGGATGCCCTCCCCCATTACAGAAGGAAGTAGCAGTCCACAAAAATCACCAAAGCTAATAGGCCAAAAAAGAACCATAAAGACGACAGAGTGGACTATTGAGGATAAGAAAAAAATTATGTATTGTTACTATCATGCAAGACAGGTCTGGCAAAAACTTCACCCCCTGTCCCCACCAATCATACCCCCATAACATACCTGTCAGCAGTCCCCTGCCTAGTATCTCCAGAGAGCAGGCAGGCCATAGCCACACTCTCCAAGGCGAAAACCACAGCCTGTATGGGACCGGACAACATCCCAGGCTGCTTACTAAATGGTCTAAAACAGGAGTTAGCGGAACCACTGAGCACACTCTTCAGACTCAGTCTAAGCACTGGCTTTGTCCCAGCTGTGTGGAAAACAGCAACTGTAATCCCGCTGCATAGAGAGGGTCCCTTAACCAACCCTGGGAACTATAGACCCATAAGCCTAACCAGCCTTATCTGCAAGGCCATGGAGAAAATCATCATGGATCTTATCAACAAGGATATACGTGGCCTTCAAACTCTTGAGCCAACACAGTTTGGCTTTGTTAAAGGCAGATCTTTTTACTAAACCTGGTGGACTTCTTTGAGAATGTCACCAAGGCTCTGGATGAAGTCAAAAGAGTTCACACTGCCTTTCTCGACCTAGCCAAGGCCTTTGACAGAATCACTCACTCAGGTATCATTGAGAAACCCACCCATCTGTGGATTAACCCTTATGTCGCTAGATGGGATTTCCACTGGCTCACAAACAGAACACATGCAGTCAAAATTGGGAATGCCAACTCTACTAGCAGACCTGTTACCAGTGGTGTTCCACAGGGATCTGTGCTAGGCCCCCTACTGTTTGGTATCTATTTTTCAGAAGACCAGGTGAAAATAGATGGCCTATGGCTTACCAAGTTCGCTGATGACTGCAAACTGTATGCAAACATCGAATCCTCCAAAGATGTCAACATACTACAAAGTGGGCTTACAAAGAAAAAAATGACTGGTGTCAAAACCACAGACTTAAACTAAGCACAAAAAATGCATTGTCATCCCCTTCAACCATGGAGAAACCCTACTAATTACAACATTAATAATTTTCCCCTAAGTTCAAACCCAGTGGTGAGAGATTTAGGAATGCAAGTTGATAGCAGCCTTAATTTTGACCATCAGGTGTTCACAGTAGCAAGGAAGGCCTTCTATGTTGCACACCTCTTAAGCAAGGGTATAGCATCCAAAGTTAAGGCAGTTATGAGTCCCCTGTACTTGGCTCTCATCAGACTAGTAACAAAGTACAGTGCTCCCTTCTGTGTGTACCTCAATAGACATCTGCAGCAACTGGAGAGACCTCAGAAGTTTCTTACCAAGAAAATAAATTCAGGGCCTACAACACATGACCTACACGGGCAGACTGAATGCCCTTTCACTTTACTCAGTATCGTACAGACTGCTTAGAGGTGACTTGTACCCAACCTACAGAGCAGTCTCAGACCCTGCCTTGATGAAGCTGCTGCACATCCACAAATCCAATGGGACAAGATTCACTCACTCTAGGGATTGTAACCTAGACTGGGATATTAACAGGACATGCTGGGGAGACAGATATGTCTCCCAGAGGTTGTGACTCCTCTAGAACAAACTCCCAATTCATATAAAACAGAGCTCCTCAATGACCCTATTTAACCGTAACCTGGACAATTGGATGGGGAACAGTAAATTTACACAAGGGGTTTTACCTGTGTCCCTCTTAAATAGGGGCATCTGGTGCTGATCTTAGATTCATGAGCAAACATAGACTATATATCTTGGTCCATAAGGGAAGAAGGGTATAACATGGCTAGGCTTGTAGAGGCCTTAAGGCCAATAGCCCAGTAACCTTCTATGATCCTATGATCCAGACAATCAGCTTACAGTAGTATCTAATGCAAAGAAATGGACACTGCTATTGAAAAGATAATTCTCAGCAGACCTTAATAGTACACTAAGCTGTCTTAGTATGGAATAAAAGATGATATATAATAGACCTTACATTTAGTATTTCAAAGGACATTGCACACATTATGAAAGTACTGAAACAAGGATTAAAAGTACCAAGATAAAGCAGCAGGCCTGGGTGGGGTACAAAAATAATGAATTTACAGGCTGATTAAGTAACTATCCACAACTAGCCAACCCCCCCCCCCCCCAGGGTATCTCTGCATCTGTACACACTCCCCTCTTCACTGGAACATATGCAGTAGTAATTGATTCACAGTTCAAGGAGCCTTCACTCTGCATAGCCATGACCTCTCAAGCCAGCACAGGTGTCAGGACACCTGCAGGTACCATTACTGCAACGTGAGCAGAAGCCCTTATGCCTGTTCAGCTTGATCATTGACTTAATGAAGCAGGTCAGGCACCCTTAACAGGTATGTCTCATTATGATCATGTTGTCTCACAATCCAACTGGGCACACTCAAGCACCTGTCTCTGTAAGCATGTCTCCTTACTTGCAGAGCCCTTTTTCTTATATTTCCAATGTGGATAAAATCTACAGTTGTCAAAATAGAATTTCACTAATAAAAGGTCAACAAAGTTTATGTGGGTTCACCAACCAAAAGGAAGTCACCAAAGTTTCAGTTACCAAAATATCACAGAACTGCACATGCATGCCTCACGTGCGCACACACACACACACACACACACACACACACACACACACACACACACACACACACACACACACACACACACACACACACACACACACACACACACATATATGTGCAGGATTCTGTATCAAATGTTCAATGTCCTGACACACAGTAGGTCGATGCCATATGATCAACACAAACAGGGGGTCGACAGGTCTGCGAGATTGACAGTCTCTGAGTAGGGGAATATTTCCTTTTCCCAAGATTGTGTGATCTCGGAGTTAGTATATATAATTAGCAGGGGACGCAGGGGGGTTTGCCATTGGTTCACTCTGCTCTGGAGTAATCCCTGGAGCATGCACAGAACTTGTTGAAATTTGACTTTTGGATGTTTATCTGCAGGGTATTGGGACACTGTATGTTTCATATGGTGTCCTACACCAATATCCAACATATATATATATATATATATATATATATATATATATATATATATATATGTGTGTGTATATATATGAGTCTACTTCAAAGCATTGAAAGACTACAATATCAAAGACCAAATTGTTGAGATGAAATCATCGAAAGCTCATTTCAGTGAATGACCGGATCAATGAATCGATTCCCAGGGTAAGTAACCACTAAATCCAAAACTAACAAAAACTAAACCACACCATCCCCAACCCACCCAAGTTGGGGGTTATGCCCCCACACCCCTCACACCCCCACAACTAAATATACCAACTCCAAGATTACACTACATTTGGGAAAAGGGCAAAGTTCAACTTGCTGGTCAACAGGTTACTTACTGTGGAAATGTATTCTCCAATCTGGTCATTCGCTGAAGTGAGGTTTTGATGATTTCATCTCGACGATTTGGTCTTCAATATTGT